>NW_026280123.1:0-160000 GCF_023373465.1 Oncorhynchus keta | reverse complement strand
ACTGAAACATTGATCAGAGGGATTAGACCTACTGAAACATTGATCAGAGGGATTAGACCTACTGAAACATTGATCAGAGGGAGTAGGTCTACTGAAACATTGATTAGAGGGAGTAGGTCTACTGAAACATTGATCAGAGGGAGTAGACCTACTGAAACATTGATCAGAGGGAGTAGGTCTACTGAAACATTGATTAGAGGGAGTAGACCTACTGAAACATTGATTAGAGGGAGTAGGTCTACTGAAACATTGATTAGAGGGATTAGACCTACTGAAACATTGATTAGAGGGAGTAGGTCTACTGAAACATTGATTAGAGGGAGTAGGTCTACTGAAACATTGATCAGAGGGAGTAGACCTACTGAAACATTGATCAGAGGGAGTAGGTCTACTGAAACATTGATTAGAGGGAGTAGACCCACTGAAACATTGATCAGAGGGAGTAGGTCTACTGAAACATTGATCAGAGGGAGTAGACCTACTGAAACATTGATCAGAGGGAGTAGGTCTACTGAAACATTGATCAGAGGGAGTAGGTCTACTGAAACATTGATTAGAGGGAGTAGGTCTACTGAAACATTGATCAGAGGGAGTAGGTCTACTGAAACATTGATCAGAGGGAGTAGGTCTACTGAAACATTGATCAGAGGGAGTAGGTCTACTGAAACATTGATCAGAGGGAGTAGGTCTACTGAAACATTGATCAGAGGGAGTAGGTCTACTGAAACATTGATCAGAGGGAGTAGGTCTACTGAAACATTGATAGCTGTTACAGTGATGTTTGTGTTGTTTAATTCTTTAGTGTCGTTAGGGGAGGGTGCTAAAATGACATATGGAATTGTTTTAAAATGATCATACTACAGCTGACATATGGAATTGTTTTAAAATGATCATACTATGGATAGTTTAGCTATTTTATTGTTAATTTTAGGACCCGTTTAGGTATAAAAACAATATATTAAAAAATGATTTGATAAAATATAGATTTTTACTCCCAAAGCCTATAAAAATTCATTCATAAACAACAAAACGGACAGTTCCAAAATATATAATGAGAAACACATTTTTGGAGTGTCTATTTTTTCCACATATTTGTTTTGAGTAGCCACAAACCTGCCTTCATTCATTCCCATCTTGTTTTTCAACCGGTACTGGGTACCTTCAGACGTGTCTCGTTTCGTAAAGCAGAAACAGAGAACACCATCGTGTTCGTCAGAATGACCCCTTTCCACAATGGGACCCTATTAGTTTGTAGCCCAAACGGTTCGTTGGCACATCAACGGCACCAACTTCAGATGACAAGGGGTCGTAGAGCAAAACCAGAGAACAACATCAACATCGTATAATGGGGTGAAAAGGAGCTAAATAAATAAATACAGTAGGGGGAGAGGTAGTTGTTTGGGCTAAATTATAGATGGGCTATGTACAGGTGCAGTAATCTGTGAGCTGCTCTGACAGTTGGTGCTTAAAGCTGGTGAGGGAGATAAGTGTTTCCAGTTTCAGAGATTCTTGTAGTTCGTTCCAGTCATTGGCAGCAGAGAACTGGAAGGAGAGGTGGCCGAAGGAAGAATTGGTTTTGGGGGGTGACCAGAGAGATATACCTGCTGGAGCGCGTGCTACATGTGGGTGCTGATATGGTGACCAGTGAGCTGAGATAAGGGGGGACTTTACCTAGCAGGGTCTTGCATGAAGGGGCAGCCAACGAGAGCGTACAGGTCGCAGTGGTGGGTAGTATATGGGGCTTTGGTGACAAAACGAATGGCACTGTGATTGACGACATCCAATTTATTGAGTAGGGTATTGGAGGCTATTTTGTAAATGACATCGCCGAAGTCGAGGATTGGTAGTATGGTCAGACACCTAGGTATTTGTAGTTGTCCACATATTCTAAGTCAGAACCGTCCAGAGTAGTGATGTTGGACGGACGGGCAGGTGCAGGCAGCGATCAGTTGAAGAGCATGCATTTAGTTTTACTTGCATATAAGAGCAATTGGAGGCCACAGAAGGAGAGTTGTATGCCATTGAAGCTCGTCTGGAGGGTTGTTAAAAACTTCTTAGGGCTGAAATCTGAAATAACGGGATCGATATGACAACAGCCAGTGAAAGTGCAGGGCACCAAATTCAAAACATAAAAATTCCTCAAACATACATTATTTTATACAATTTTAAAGGTTATCTTGTTGTTAATCCCACCACAGTGTCCAATTTCAAATATGCTTTACAGCAAAAGCACCACAAACGATAATGTTAGGTCACCACCAAACGACAATAAACAGCCATTTTTTCTAGCCAAAGATAGCAGTCACAAAAAGCACATCAAATTAATCACTAACCTTTGATGATCTTTATCAGATGACACTCATAGGACTTCATGTTACACAATACATGTATGTTTTGTTTGATATAGTTCATATTTATATCAAAATATTGGCGGGTTACTAGTTCCAAAAACATCCAAGTTATAGACATGGAATTATAGATATACCTCTCCTTAAGGAGAGGTATATCTATAATTCCATGAGTATAACTTGTATTTTCATCTACATTTATGATGTGTATTTCTGTTGAATTGATGTGGCTATGCAAAATCACTGGATGTTTTTGGAACTAGTGAACGTAACGCGCCAATGTAAACTCAGATTATTTTATATAAATAAGAACTTCAAACAAAACATACATGTATTGTGTAACATGAAGTCCTATGAGTGTCATCTGATGAAGATCATCAAGGTTAATGAATAATTGTATCTCTATTTGTGCTTTTTTGTCATATCGGGATTGCAGCCCTAAGAAGTTTTAAGATGGTGAGGAAGGCATTTAAAAAAATATCCAGGCATCCTCTACTGACGGGATGAGGTCAATGACCTTCCAGGATACCCCGGCCAGGTCGATTAGAAAGGCCTGCTCGCTGAAGTGTTTTAGGGAGCGTTTGACAGTGATGAGGGGTGGTTGTTTGACCGCTGAACCATTACGGATGCAGGCAATGAGGCAGTGATCGCTGAGATCCTGGTTGAAAACAGCAGAGGTGTATTTAGAGGGCAAGTTGGTTAGGATGATATCTATGAGGGTGCCTGTGTTTACGGCTTTGGGGTGGTACCTGGTAGGTTCATTGATAATTTGTGTGATTGAGGGCATCAAGCTTAGATTGTAGGATGGATGGAGTGTTAAGCATATTCCAGTTTAGGTCGCCTAGCAGCACGAGCTCTGAAGATAGATGGGGGGCAATCAGTTCACAAATGGTGTCCAGAGCACAGCGAGGGGCAGAGGGTGGTCTATAGCAGGCGGCAACGGTGAGAAACTTGTTTTTAGAGAGGTGGATTTTTAAAAGTAGAAGTTCGAATTGTTTGGGTACAGACCTGGATAGTTGGACAGAACTCTGCAGGCTATCTCTGCAGTAGATTGTAACACTACCTAGGTTTACCTCCACTGTATTCACATCCTCACATCTGTCTGGAAATGTTGTAGGGATGGAGATTTCTGAGTTTTTGGTGGTCTTCCTAAGCCAGGATTCACGACACGGCTAGGACATCCGGGTTGGCAGAGTGTGCTAAAGCAGTGAATAAAACAAACTTAGGGAGGAGGCTTCTAATGTTAACATGCATGAAACCAAGGCTATAACGGTTACAGAAGTCATCAAAAGAGAGCGCCTGGGGAATAGGAGTGCAGCTAGGCACTGCAGGGCCTGGATTCACCTCTACATCACCAGAGGTAAAGAGGAGGAGTAGGATAAGGGTACGGCTAAAAGCAATGATAATTGGTCTTCTAGAACGTCTAGAACAGAGAGTAAAAGGAGGTTTCTGGGGGCGATAAAATAGCTTCAAGGTATAATGTACAGACAAAGGTATGGTAGGATGTGAATACAGTGGAGGTAAACCTAGGTATTGAGTGATGATGAGAGAGATATTGTCTCTAGAAACATCATTGAAGCCAGGTGATGTCATCGCATGTGTGGGTGGTGGAACTGAAAGGTTGGATAAGGTATAGTGAGCAGGACTAGAGGCTCTACAGTGAAATAAGCCAATAAACACTAACCAGAACAGCAATGGACAAGGCATATTGACATTAAGGAGAGGCATTATTAGTCGAGTGATCATAAGGGTCCAGTGAGTAGTGAGGTTGGTTGGCGATTCATGGCGATTCAGACAGCTAGCCGGCCCATTGGTAGCAAGCTAGCATAGGATGGAGGTCTGTTTTTAGCCACCTCGTGCGTTTCCATCTGTAGATTAGTGGGGTTCCGTGAGGTAGAGGGGATCAATCCAATTTGCAAAATAGATATAGTTATATTGACCCAAGAACAATTGTCTGATAGACCTATTCAGATAGCAGCTGATAAGACAGCTAATGATTAGCGGACCGCAGATGGGCGTTCAGGTAACGTCGCGACGGAGGAGCCAGCTGGATAACTCCCCCGGGCAGATAACGTCAGTAGTCCAGTTGTGAAGGCCCGGTGGGGCTCCGCATTGGCAGTAAAACAGGTCCGGAAAGGTGATTGTAGCCCAGGAGTGGCTGATGGAACTCTTCAGCTGGCTAGCTCCGGAATAATTGACGTTTGCTCCGGGATCGACGTAAGCCAATAGTCACACGGATAGCAGCTAGCAGCTAGCGAGATCCAGGTGTAAATGTCCAGAGCTTTTGGTTGAAATCCGGGGATATGGAGAGAAAAATAGGTGATGGAGTATATTGTAGTATGTGATGGAGTATATTGTAGTATGTGATGGAGTATATTGTAGTATGTGATAGAGTATATTGTTGAAAATTATGGAGTATATTGTAGTATGTGATGGAGTATATTGTAGTATGTGATGGAGTATATTGTAGTATGTGATGGAGTATATCACAGTATACGATGGAGTATACTGGAGTGTGTGATGGAGTTTACTGGAGTATACTGGGGAGTATACCGAAGTGCACCGGGGAGTATATCAGAGTACACTGGAGTATAGCGGGGAGTATACTGGAGTATACAGGAGTATATCGGAGTACACTGGAGTGCATTGGCGAGTATACCAGAGCATACTGGAGTATACTGGAGTATATTGGAGTAAATGATGGAGTATATTGTAGTACGTGAAGGTGTATATTTTAGTATGTGATGGAGTATATTGTAGTAAATTATGGAGTATATTGTAGTAAGTGATGGAGTATATTGTAGTATGTGATGGAGTATATTGTAGTATGTGATGGAGTATATTGTAGTATGTGATGGAGTATATTGTAGTATGTGATGGAGTATATTGTAGTATGTGTGGAGTACATTGTAGTAAATGATGGAGTATATTGTAGTATGTGATGGAGTATATTGTAGTATGTGATGGAGTATATTGTAGTAAATGATGGAGTATATTGTAGTATGTGATGGAGTATATTGTAGTATGTGATGGAGTATATTGTAGTAAATGATGGAGTATATTGTAGTAAATGATGGAGTATATCACAGTATACGATGGAGTATACTGGAGTGTGTGATGGAGGATACTGGGGAGTATAGCGGAGTATACTGAAGTGCAGCGGGGAGTATATCAGAGTATACTGGAGTATAGCGGGGAGTATACCGGAGTATACCGGGACATCTATTGGAGTATATTGGAGTATACTGGGGAGTATATCGGAGTATACCAGAGTACATTGGGGAGTATATCGGAGTATACTGGAGTATAGCGGGGAGTATACTGGAGTATGCAGGAGTATATCGGAGTACACTGGAGTGCATTGGCGAGTATACCGGAGCATACTGGAGTATACTGGAGTATACTGGATTATATTGAAGTAAATTATGGAGTATATTGTAGTATATGATGGAGTATATCACAGTATACGATGGAGTATACTGGAGTGTGTGATGGAGGATACTGGAGTATACTGGGGAGTATAGCGGAGTATACCGAAGTGCACCGGGGAGTATATCAGAGTATACTGGAGTATAGTGGGGAGTATACCGGAGTATACTGGGACGTCTATTGGAGTATACTGGGGAGTATATCGGAGTATACCAGAGTATATTGGGTATACTGGAGTATATCGGGAGTATACTGGAGTATATTAGTATAGTACCAAAGGACCTTTTCTCTCTGAAGTCTCTCTGTCTCTCTCTCTCTGTCTCTCTCTCTGTCTCTGTCTCTCTATAGTCTCCTCTTCTCTCTGTCTCTCTCTGTCTCTCCTCTCTGTCTCTCTCTCTGTCTCTCTCTCTCTCTCTGTCTCTCCTCTCTGTCTCTCTCTCTCTGTCTCTCTCTCTCTCTCTCTCTCTCTCTCACTCTGTCTCTCCATTTCTTTCAATCACTTTCTTTCTTTCTTTCTTTCTTTCTTTCTTTCTTTCTTTCTTTCTTTCTTTCTTTCTTTCTTTCTTTCTTTCTTTCTTTTATTCTTTATTTCTTTCTTTCTATTTCTCTCTATCTCTCTCCCTATGTCTCTCCGTTTCTTTCAATCTCTCTCTCTCTCTCTCTCTCTCTCTCTCTCTCTCTCTCTCTCTCTCACTCTCTCTCTGGGGTGACTCAGTGACGCTAATGGAACAGAGTTGTGGGTTCAACATGTAAATTAATGTTTTGAGTATCCTGCTACGTCTCTTACTCTCTCTCTCTTTCTCTCTCCATCTGTTTCTTTAATTATCTGTCTCTTTCACCATGTGCCTTATCTCTTTCGCCTGCTTTTTCTCTTAGTCCCCCCTCCCCCACACACACGCTCTCTTTCTCTCTGTCTCTGTGGTAAAGAAAACCTTAAATACAGCAGGGAGTGTGTTACCTACAGCAGGGTGTGTGTTACCTATAGCAGGGTGTGTGTTACCTACAGCAGGGTGTGTTACCTACAGCAGGGAGTGTGTTACCTAGAGCAGGGTGTGTGTTACCTACAGCAGGGTGTGTTACCTACAGCAGGGAGTGTGTTACCTACAGCAGGGTGTGTGTTACCTACAGCAGGGTGTGTGTTACCTACAGCAGGGTGTGTGTTACCTATAGCAGGGTGTGTGTTACCTACAGCAGGGTGTGTTACCTACAGCAGGGTGTGATACCTACAGCATGGTGTTTGTTACATACAGCAGGGTGTGTGTTACCTACAGCAGGGTGTATGTTACCTACAGCAGTGTGTGTGTTACCTACAGCAGGGTGTGTTACCTACAGCAGGGTGTGTGTTATCTACAGCAGGGTGTGTTACCTACAGCAGGGTGTGTGTTACCTACAGCAGGGTGTGTTACCTACAGCAGGGTGTGTGTTACCTACAGCAGGGTGTATGTTACCTACAGCAGGGTGTGTGTTACCTACAGCAGGGTGTGTTACCTACAGCAGGGTGTGATACCTACAGCATGGTGTTTGTTACATACAGCAGGGTGTGTGTTACCTACAGCAGGGTGTGTGTGCCCTACAGCAGGGTGTGTGTTACCTACAGCAGGGTGTATGTTACCTACAGCAGGGAGTGTGTTACCTACAGCAGGGTGTGTGTTACCTACAGCAGGGTGTGTTACCTACAGCAGGGTGTGTTACCTACAGCAGGGTGTGTTACCAACAGCAGGGTGTGTTACCTACAGCAGGGTGTGTGTTACGTACAGCAGGGTGTGTGTTACCTACAGCAGGGTGTGTTACCTACAGCAGGGTTTGTGTTACCTACAGCAGGGTGTGTTACCTACAGCAGGGTGTGTTACCTACAGCAGGGTGTGTGTTACCTACAGCAGGGTGTGTTACCTACAGCAGGGTGTGTTACCTACAGCAGGGTGTGTGTTACCTACAGCAGGGTGTGTTACCTACAGCAGGGTGTGTTACCTACAGCAGGGTGTGTGTTACCTACAGCAGGGTGTGTTACCTACAGCAGGGTGTGTGTTACCTACAGCAGGGTGTGTTACCTACAGCAGGGTGTGTTACCTACAGCAGGGTGTGTGTTACCTACAGCAGGGTGTGTGTTACCTACAGCAGGGTGTGTGTTACCTACAGCAGGGTGTGTGTTACCTACAGCAGGGTGTGTTACCTACAGCAGGGTTTGTGTTACCTACAGCAGGGTGTGTTACCTACAGCAGGGTGTGTTACCTACAGCAGGGTGTGTTACCTACAGCAGGGTGTGTTACCTACAGCAGGGTGTGTGTTATCTACAGCAGGGTGTGTTACCTACAGCAGGGTGTGTGTTACCTACAGCAGGGTGTGTGTTACCTACAGCAGGGTGTGTTACCTACAGCAGGGTGTGTTACCTACAGCAGGGTGTGTGTTACCTACAGCAGGGTGTGTTACGTACAGCAGGGTGTGTGTTACCTACAGCAGGGTGTGTTACCTACAGCAGGGTGTGTGTTACCTACAGCAGGGTGTGTTACCTACAGCAGGGTGTGTGTTACCTACAGCAGGGTGTGTTACGTACAGCAGGGTGTGTGTTACCTACAGCAGGGTGTGTTACCTACAGCAGGGTGTGTGTTACCTACAGCAGGGTGTGTTACCTACAGCAGGGTGTGTGTTACCTACAGCAGGGTGTGTTACCTACAGCAGGGTGTGTGTTACCTACAGCAGGGTGTGTGTTACCTACAGCAGGGTGTGTGTTACCTACAGCAGGGTGTGTGTTACCTACAGCAGGGTTTGTTACCTACAGCAGGGTTTGTGTTACCTACAGCAGGGTGTGTTACCTACAGCAGGGTGTGTTACCTACAGCAGGGTGTGTTACCTACAGCAGGGTGTGTTACCTACAGCAGGGTGTGTGTTATCTACAGCAGGGTGTGTTACCTACAGCAGGGTGTGTGTTACCTACAGCAGGGTGTGTGTTACCTACAGCAGGGTGTGTTACCTGTTGTGTTACCTACAGCAGGGTGTGTGTTACCTACAGCAGGGTGTGTTACGTACAGCAGGGTGTGTGTTACCTACAGCAGGGTGTGTTACCTACAGCAGGGTGTGTGTTACCTACAGCAGGGTGTGTTACCTACAGCAGGGTGTGTTACCTACAGCAGGGTGTGTTACCTACAGCAGGGTGTGTGTTACCTACAGCAGGGTGTGTTACCTACAGCAGGGTGTGTGTTACCTACAGCAGGGTGTGTTACCTACAGCAGGGTGTGTGTTACCTACAGCAGGGTGTGTGTTACCTACAGCAGGGTGTGTGTTACCTACAGCAGGGTGTGTGTTACCTACAGCAGGGTGTGTGTTACCTACAGCAGGGTGTGTGTTACCTACAGCAGGGTGTGTGTTACCTACAGCAGGGTGTGTTACCTACAGCAGGGTGTGTGTTACCTACAGCAGGGTGTGTGTTACCTACAGCAGGGTGTGTGTTACCTACAGCAGGGTGTGTGTTACCTACAGCAGGGTGTGTTACCTACAGCAGGGTGTGTGTTACCTACAGCAGGGTGTGTGTTACCTACAGCAGGGTGTGTTACCTACAGCAGGGTGTGACCTACAGCAGGGTGTGTGTTACCTACAGCAGGGTGTGTGTTACCTACAGCAGGGTGTATGTTACCTACAGCAGGGTGTGTTACCTACAGCAGGGTGTGTGTTACCTACAGCAGGGTGTGTGTTACCTACAGCAGGGTGTGTGTTACCAACAGCAGGGTGTGTGTTACCTACAGCAGGGTGTGTTACCTACAGCAGGGTGTGTTACCTACAGCAGGGAGTGTGTTACCTAGAGCAGGGTGTGTGTTACCTACAGCAGGGTGTGTTACCTACAGCAGGGTGTGTTACCTACAGCAGGGTGTGTGTTACCTACAGCAGGGTGTGTGTTACCTACAGCAGGGTGTGTGTTACCTACAGCAGGGTGTGTTACCTACAGCAGGGTGTGTGTTACCTACAGCAGGGTGTGTTACCTACAGCAGGGTGTGATACCTACAGCATGGTGTTTGTTACATACAGCAGGGTGTGTGTTACCTACAGCAGGGTGTGTGTGCCCTACAGCAGGGTGTGTGTTACCTACAGCAGGGTGTGTGTTACCTACAGCAGGGTGTGTGTTACCTACAGCAGGGTGTGTGTTACCTACAGCAGGGTGTATGTTACCTACAGCAGGGTGTGTGTTACCTACAGCAGGGTGTGTGTTACCTACAGCAGGGTGTATGTTACCTACAGCAGGGTGTATGTTACCTACAGCAGGGAGTGTGTTACCTACAGCAGGGTGTGTGTTACCTACAGCAGGGTGTGTGTTACCTACAGCAGGGTGTGTGTTACCTACAGCAGGGTGTGTTACCTACAGCAGGGTGTGTGTTACCTACAGCAGGGTGTGTGTTACCTACAGCAGGGTGTGTTACCTACAGCAGGGTTTGTGTTACCTACAGCAGGGTGTGTTACCTACAGCAGGGTGTGTGTTACCTACAGCAGGGTGTGTGTTATCTACAGCAGGGTGTGTTACCTACAGCAGGGTGTGTGTTACCTACAGCAGGGTGTGTGTTACCTACAGCAGGGTGTGTTACCTACAGCAGGGTGTGTTACCTACAGCAGGGTGTGTGTTCCCTACAGCAGGGTGTGTTACGTACAGCAGGGTGTGTGTTACCTACAGCAGGGTGTGTTACCTACAGCAGGGTGTGTGTTACCTACAGCAGGGTGTGTTACCTACAGCAGGGTGTGTGTTACCTACAGCAGGGTGTGTTACCTACAGCAGGGTGTGTGTTACCTACAGCAGGGTGTGTTACCTACAGCAGGGTGTGTGTTACCTACAGCAGGGTGTGTTACCTACAGCAGGGTGTGTGTTACCTACAGCAGGGTGTGTTTACCTACAGCAGGGTGTGTGTTACCTACAGCAGGGTGTGTGTTACCTACAGCAGGGTGTGTGTTACCTACAGCAGGGTGTGTGTTACCTACAGCAGGGTGTGTTACCTACAGCAGGGTGTGTGTTACCTACAGCAGGGTGTGTTACCTACAGCAGGGTGTGTGTTACCTACAGCAGGGTGTGTTACCTACAGCAGGGTGTGTGTTACCTACAGCAGGGTGTGTGTTACCTACAGCAGGGTGTGTGTTACCTACAGCAGGGTGTGTTACCTACAGCAGGGTGTGTTACCTACAGCAGGGTGTGTGTTACCTACAGCAGGGTGTGTGTTACCTACAGCAGGGTGTGTTACCTACAGCAGGGTGTGACCTACAGCAGGGTGTGTGTTACCTACAGCAGGGTGTGTGTTACCTACAGCAGGGTGTATGTTACCTACAGCAGGGTGTGTGTTACCAACAGCAGGGTGTGTGTTACCTACAGCAGGGTGTGTTACCTACAGCAGGGTGTGTTACCTACAGCAGGGTGTGTGTTACCTACAGCAGGGTGTGTGTTACCTACAGCAGGGTGTATGTTACCTACAGCAGGGTGTGTGTTACCAACAGCAGGGTGTGTGTTACCTACAGCAGGGTGTGTTACCTACAGCAGGGTGTGTTACCTACAGCAGGGTGTGTGTTACCTACAGCAGGGTGTGTGTTATCTACAGCAGGGTGTGTTACCTACAGCAGGGTGTGTGTTCCCTACAGCAGGGTGTGTTACCAACAGCAGGGTGTGTGTTACCTACAGAAGGGTGTGTGTTACCTACAGCAGGGTGTGTTACCTACAGCAGGGTGTGTGTTACCTACAGCAGGGTGTATGTTACCTAGAGCAGGGTGTGTGTTACCTACAGCAGGGTGTGTGTTACCTACAGAAGGGTGTGTGTTACCTACAGCAGGGTGTGTTACCTACAGCAGGGTGTGTGTTACCTACAGCAGGGTGTGTGTTACCTACAGCAGGGTGTGTTACCTACAGCAGGGTGTGTTACCAACAGCAGGGTGTGTGTTACCTACAGAAGGGTGTGTGTTACCTACAGCAGGGTGTGTTACCTACAGCAGGGTGTGTGTTACCTACAGCAGGGTGTGTTACCTACAGCAGGGTGTGTTACCTACAGCAGGGTGTGTGTTACCTACAGCAGGGTGTGTGTTATCTACAGCTGGGTGTGTTACCTACAGCAGGGTGTGTGTTACCTACAGCAGGGTGTGTGTTACCTACAGCAGGGTGTGTTACCTACAGCAGGGTGTGTGTTCCCTACAGCAGGGTGTGTTACGTACAGCAGGGTGTGTGTTACCTACAGCAGGGTGTGTTACCTACAGCAGGGTGTGTGTTACCTACAGCAGGGTGTGTTACCTACAGCAGGGTGTGTGTTACCTACAGCAGGGTGTGTGTTACCTACAGCAGGGTGTGTTACCTACAGCAGGGTGTGACCTACAGCAGGGTGTGTGTTACCTACAGCAGGGTGTGTGTTACCTACAGCAGGGTGTATGTTACCTACAGCAGGGTGTGTGTTACCAACAGCAGGGTGTGTGTTACCTACAGCAGGGTGTGTTACCTACAGCAGGGTGTGTTACCTACAGCAGGGTGTGTGTTACCTACAGCAGGGTGTGTGTTATCTACAGCAGGGTGTGTTACCTACAGCAGGGTGTGTGTTCCCTACAGCAGGGTGTGTTACCAACAGCAGGGTGTGTGTTACCTACAGAAGGGTGTGTGTTACCTACAGCAGGGTGTGTTACCTACAGCAGGGTGTGTGTTACCTACAGCAGGGTGTGTTACCTACAGCAGGGTGTGTTACCTACAGCAGGGTGTGTGTTACCTACAGCAGGGTGTGTGTTATCTACAGCTGGGTGTGTTACCTACAGCAGGGTGTGTGTTACCTACAGCAGGGTGTGTGTTACCTACAGCAGGGTGTGTTACCTACAGCAGGGTGTGTGTTCCCTACAGCAGGGTGTGTTACGTACAGCAGGGTGTGTGTTACCTACAGCAGGGTGTGTTACCTACAGCAGGGTGTGTGTTACCTACAGCAGGGTGTGTTACCTACAGCAGGGTGTGTTACCTACAGCAGGGTGTGTGTTACCTACAGCAGGGTGTGTGTTATCTACAGCAGGGTGTGTTACCTACAGCAGGGTGTGTGTTACCTACAGCAGGGTGTGTTACCTACAGCAGGGTGTGTTACCAACAGCAGGGTGTGTTACCTACAGCAGGGTGTGTTACCAACAGCAGGGTGTGTTACCTACAGCAGGGTGTGTGTTACCTACAGCAGGGTGTGTTACCTACAGCAGGGTGTGTGTTACCTACAGCAGGGTGTGGTACCTACAGCAGGGTGTGTTACCTACAGCAGGGTGTGTTACCAACAGCAGGGTGTGTTACCTACAGCAGGGTGTGTGTTACCTACAGCAGGGTGTGGTACCTACAGCAGGGTGTATGTTACCTATAGCAGGGTGTGTGTTACCTACAGCAGGGTGTGTGTTACCAACAGCAGGGTGTGTTACCCACAGCAGGGTGTGTGTTACCTACAGCAGGGTGTGTTACCTACAGCAGGGTGTGTTACCTACAGCAGGGTGTGTTACCTACAGCAGGGTGTGTGTTACCTACAGCAGGGTGTGTGTTACCTACAGCAGGGTGTGTTACCTACAGCAGGGTGTGTTACCTACAGCAGGGTGTGTGTTACCTACAGCAGGGTGTGTTACCTACAGCAGGGTGTGTGTTACCTACAGCAGGGTGTGTGTTACCTACAGCAGGGTGTGTTACCTACAGTAGGGTGTGTGTTACCTACAGCAGGGTGTGTGTTACCTACAGCAGGGTGTGTTACCTACAGCAGGTTGTGTGTTACCTACAGCAGGGTGTGTTACCTACAGCAGGGTGTGTGTTACCTAGAGCAGGGTGTGGTACCTACAGCAGGGTGTGTGTTACCTACAGCAGGGTGTGTGTTACCTACAGCAGGGTGTGTGTTACCTACAGCAGGGTGTGTGTTACCTACAGCAGGGTGTGTTACCTACAGCAGGGTGTGTTACCTACAGCAGGATGTGTGGGTGTGTTACCTACAGCAGGGTGTGTTACCTACAGCAGGGTGTGTTACCTACAGCAGGGTGTGTTACCTACAGCAGGGTGTGTGTTACCTACAGCAGGGTGTGTTACCTACAGCAGGGTGTGTTACCTACAGCAGGGTGTGTTACCTACAGCAGGATGTGTGGGTGTGTTACCTACAGCAGGGTGTGTTACCTACAGCAGGGTGTGTTACCTACAGCAGGGTGTGTTACCTACAGCAGGGTGTGTGTTACCTACAGCAGGGTGTGTTACCTACAGCAGGGTGTGTTACCTACAGCAGGGTGTTTTACTAAATCCATGAAACTGTTGCATTTATATTTTGGTCAAAGTTTATTTGTCACGTGCGCTGAATACAACAGGTGTAGTAGACCTTACAGTGAAATGCTGAATACAACAGGTGTAGTAGACCTCACAGTGAAATGCTGAATACAACAGGTGTAGTAGACCTTACAGTGAAATGCTGAATACAACAGGTGTAGTAGACCTCACAGTGAAATGCTGAATACAACAGGTGTAGTAGACCTCACAGTGAAATGCTGAATACAACAGATGTAGTAGACCTCACAGTGAAATGCTGAATACAACAGGTGTAGTAGACCTCACAGTGAAATGCTGAATACAACAGGTGTAGTAGACCTTACAGTGAAATGCTGAATACAACAGGTGTAGTAGACCTTACAGTGAAATGCTGAATACAACAGGTGTAGTAGACCTCACAGTGAAATGCTGAATACAACAGGTGTTGTAGACCTCACAGTGAAATGCTGAATACAACAGGTGTAGTAGACCTCACAGTGAAATGCTGAATACAACAGGTGTAGTAGACCTTACAGTGAAATGCTGAATACAACAGGTGTAGTAGATCTTACAGTGAAATGCTGAATACAACAGGTGTAGTAGACCTCACAGTGAAATGCTGAATACAACAGGTGTAGTAGACCTTACAGTGAAATGCTGAATACAACAGGTGTAGTAGACCTTACAGTGAAATGCTGAATACAACAGGTGTAGTAGACCTTACAGTGAAATGCTGAATACAACAGGTGTAGTAGACCTTACAGTGAAATGCTGAATACAACAGGTGTAGTAGACCTCACAGTGAAATGCTGAATACAACAGGTGTAGTAGACCTTACAGTGAAATGACCTCACAGTGAAATGCTGAATACTGAATACAACAGGTGTAGTAGACCTTACAGTGAAATGCTGAATACAACAGGTGTAGTAGACCTCACAGTGAAATGCTGAATACAACAGGTGTAGTAGACCTTACAGTGAAATGCTGAATACAACAGGTGTAATAGACCTTACAGTGAAATGCTGAATACAACAGGTGTAGTAGACCGTACAGTGAAATGCTGAATACAACAGGTGTAGTAGACCTCACAGTGAAATGCTGAATACAACAGGTGTAGTAGACCTTACAGTGAAATGCTGAATACAACAGGTGTAGTCGACCTCGCAGTGAAATGCTGAATACAACAGGTGTAGTAGACCTCACAGTGAAATGCTGAATACAACAGGTGTAGTAGACCTCACAGTGAAATGCTGAATACAACAGGTGTAGTAGACCTTACAGTGAAATGCTGAATACAACAGGTGTAGTAGACCTTACAGTGAAATGCTGAATACAATAGACCTTACAGTGAAATGCTGAATACAACAGGTGTAGTAGACCTTACAGTGAAATGCTGAATACAACAGGTGTAGTAGACCTTACAGTGAAATGCTGAATACAACAGGTGTTGTAGACCTCACAGTGAAATGCTGAATACAACAGGTGTAGTAGACCTTACAATGAAATGCTGAATACAACAGGTGTAGTAGACCTTACAGTGAAATGCTGAATACAACAGGTGTAGTAGACCTTACAATGAAATGCTGAATACAACAGGTGTAGTAGACCTTACAGTGAAATGCTTACTTACAGGCTCTAACCAATAGTGCAGAAAATGTATTAGGTGAACAATAGTTAAGTAAAGAAGACAGGCTATATACAGTAGAGAGGCTATATACAGTAGAGGGGCTATATACAGTAGAGAGGCTATATACAGTAGAGAGGCTATATACAGTAGAGGCTATATACAGTAGAGAGGCTATATACAGTAGAGAGGCTATAAAAGTAATGAGGCAGTAGAGGCTATATATAGAGGGGCTATATACAGTAGAGGCTATATACAGGCTATATACAGTAGACTATATACAGTAGTTATATACAGTAGAGAGGCTATATACAGAAGAGAGGCTATATACAGAAGAGAGGCTATATACAGTAGATAGGCTATATACAGTAGAGAGGCTATATACAGTAGAGAGGCTATATACAGAAGAGAGGCTACAGTAGATATACAGTAGAGAGGCTATATACAGTAGAGGGGCTATATACAGTAGAGAGGCTATAGACAGTAGAGAGGCTATAGACAGTAGACAGGCTATAGACAGTAGAGAGGCTATATACAGTAGAGAGGCTATAGACAGTAGACAGGCTATATACAGTAGAGAGGCTATATACAGTGGAGAGGCTATATACAGTAGAGAGGCTATAGACAGTAGAGATTCTATATACAGTAGAGATGCTATATACAGTAGAGGGGCTATATACAGTAGAGAGGCTATATACAGTAGAGAGGCTGTATACAGAAGAGGGGCTATATACAGTAGAGAGGCTATATACAGTAGAGAGGCTATATACAGTAGAGAGGCTATAGACAGTAGAGAGGCTATATACAGTAGAGAGGCTATATACAGTAGAGAGGCTATATACAGGCTATACACAGTAGAGAGGCTATATACAGTAGAGAGGCTATATACAGTAGAGAGGCTATATACAGGCTATATACAGTAGAGAGGCTATATACAGAAGAGCGGCTATACACAGTAGAGAGGCTATACACAGTAGAGAGGCTATATACAGTAGAGAGGCTATATACAGTAGCGAGGCTATATACAGTAGAGAGGCTATATACAGTAGAGGCCATATACAGTAGAGGCTATATACAGTCGGGCTGATTGAGGTAGTATGTACATGTAAATATGGTTAAAGTGACTATGCATATAAGATGGGTGGTGGGACACAATGCAGATAGCCCGGTTAGCCAATGTGCGGGAGCACTGGTTGGTCGGCCCAATTGAGGTAGTATGTACATGAATATATAGTTAAAGTGACTATGGTATAGTCGTTGTGCGTTCTTCATAATAATCATCAGTCATTTGTGTAAGTGCTTTGCTTTGCTTGTCCTTCCCTTTAAGTCTGCTGTCAATTTGTTTACTATAAAATAGCATGTGTATGTGCTCAAACACTATTTTTTCCAGAAGTTTAGTAAGGGTCGCTACAAGACCATGGTGCTTGCCTACGGAGCTGTGAGGGGAACGGCACCTCAGTACCTCCAGGCTCTGATCAGGCCCTACACCCAAACAAGGGCACTGCGTTCATCCACCTCTGGCCTGCTCGCCCGCCTCCCTACCACTGAGGAAGTACAGTTCCCGCTCAGCCCAGTCAAAACTGTTCGCTGCTCTGGCCCCCCAATGGTGGAACAAACTCCCTCACGACGCCAGGACAGCGGAGTCAATCACCACCTTCCGGAGACACCTGAAACCCCACCTCTTTAAGGAATACCTAGGATAGGATAAAGTAATCCTTCTCACCCCCCTCCCTTAAAATATTTAGATGCAATATTGTAAAGTGGCTGTTCCACTGGATGTCATAAGGTGAATGCACCAATTTGTAAGTCGCTCTGGATAAGAGCGTCTGCTAAATGACTTAAATGTAAAATGTAAATGTGGTTGGTAACAGGCTGATTGGTCAGATATTTGAGCCAGCTTTACTATTCTTAGGTAGTGGAATGTCTTTAGCTTCCATCCAGGGCTCCCGTCTGGCACAGCGGTCTAAGGCACTGCATCACAATGCTAGAGGTGTCACTACAGACCCTGGTTCAATTCCAGGCTGTATCACATCCAGCTGTGATTGGGAGTCCCATAGAGCTGTACACAATTGGCCCAGCGTCGTCCGGGTTAAGGTTTGGCCGGGTTAGGTCATCAATGTAAATAAGAATTTGTTCTGGTTAAATATGGTTAAATATAAAAGGCTTGGGGACACACACGTTCTAGTTCAAATGGCAAATAGGACTGGCAATATCATCCTCTATTATCCTCAGTAATTTTCCATCCAAGTTGTCAGACCCCGGTGGCTTGTCATTGTTGATAGACAACAATAATTTTTGTTCACCTCTTCCACACTGACTTTACGGATTTCAAAATTAAAATTCTTGTCTTTCATAATTTGGTCAGATATAATTGGATGTGTAGAGTCAGCGTTTGGTGCTGGAATGTCATGCTTAAGTTTGCTCATCTTGCCAATTAAAAAAAGCATTAAAGTAGTTGGCGATATCAGTAGGTTTTGTGATGAATGAGCCATCTGATTCAATGAATGATGGAGCTGAGTTTGCCTTTTTACCAAAATGTACATTTTAGATTCTCCAAAGTCTTTTTACTATCATTCTTTATGTCATTTATCTTTGTTTCATTGTGTAGTTTATTCTTTTTTTTATTCAGTTTAGTCACATGTTTATTCAATTTGTAGCGCATTTGCCAATCGGTATTTGCCTCATCCCTCTCAACCGTACAACTTTTCATTTCCTCATCAATCCACATTTAACAGTTTTTGCAAGTCATTTTCTTAATGGGTTCATGCTTATTAGTTGATAAGGGAAAAGACATTTCATAAATATGTCAAGTGCAACATCTGGTTGCTCCTCATTACACACCACAGACCAACGCATATTATTTACATCATCAACATATGAATCACTACAACACTTCTTGTATGACCTTTTAAAAACTACAGTGGCCACGACGGTATATATATATATATTAGGCCCAGCGTTTGGAACTTAGGTTTTCCTAGATAAGGCTATTATATACTGATCACTACATCCTATGGATCTGGATACTGCTTTAAAGCAAATATCTGCAGCATTAATTAAGATGTGACCAATACATGTTGATGATTTCATTCCTGTGCTGTTTGTAACTACCCTGGTAGGTTGACTGATAACCTGAACCAGGTTGCAGGCAGGTGAATCAGGTTGGTTACAGTTTGAAGCTTTTTCTTGAGTGGGCAGGTTGATGAAAGCCAGTCAATATGTAAATCACCAAGAAAATATACCTCTATTGATATCACATACATTATCAAGCATTTCACACATGTTATCCAGATACTGACTGTCAGCACTTGGTGGTCTATAGCAGCTTCCCACCAGAATGGGCTTTAGGTGAGGCAGATGAACCTGTAGCCATATTACTTCAGCAGTATTTAACATGAGATCCTCTCTAAGCTTTACAGGAATGTGGTTCTGAATATAAACAGCAACACCTCCACCTTTGGCATTTCTGTCTTTTCTGTAGATGTTATAATCATGTATTGCAACGACTCTACCATCAAAGGTGTTATGCTTAAATGCCCCTGGGATAATATACATTTGCTGAAGCATTATGACAACTCAGCGTCACAATGGATTAACTGAGCTGGACTTGGGTCATTGATAAGTCATTGTGTCAACACAGCCTTATAATGCTGTGAAAGGATCCAGGAACCCAGATGATTTGGGTGGATCCCATCCTCCTTATAATGCTGTGAAAGGATCCAGGAACCCAGATGATTTGGGTGGATCCCATCCTCCTTATAACGCTGTGAAAGGATCCAGGAACCCAGATGATTTGGGTGGATCCCATCCTCCTTATAACGCTGTGAAAGGATCCAGGAACCCAGATGATTTGGGTGGATCCCATCCTCCTTATAATGCTGTGAAAGGATCCAGGAACCCAGATGATTTGGGTGGATCCCATCCTCCTTATAAAAGGTGTTTTGTTTCCAAACCCAGATGATTTGGGTGGATCCCAATAATGCTGTCAACAAAAGTTACACCCATTGAGCTGCATAATCACATAGCCAGTGCTGTGAAAGGATCCAGAACCCAGATGAAGTGTTCAGTCCACGATTCAGAGAGGGAAAGGATCAGGAACCAGATATGATGGGTCTTTATAACGTGTCTCCAGGAACCCAGAGAGTCAATCAGCTCTTTAATGAAATCCAGTTTCAACTGTTTGGAGCTGCCCTTCATAATGCATTAAAACCAGGAACACAGATGATTTGGATAGAATCCCATCCTTTATGTCCTGGTAAGGATAGGATTCAGAGAGCTTAGTAATCCCATCTTTAAAACCCTCAAAGGACTAGGAATCAGAGTCAATGTCCTCCTCCTTATAACATTCAAAGGTGCAGCCCAGATGATGTCTTTAAAACCCACATGGACTAGGATCCAGAACCCAGATGATCCTGGTGTAGTACATTCATAAGCAGGATCCAGTAACCCAGATGATTTGGGTGGACCCAGCTCCGGGATAGGACATTGTTTTTGAACCAGGAAAGTTCCCAATTCTTACCATGGAGCTGCCCAAAATCACAGCTGGCTAGAAGGACAAAGAAATCCGCCCACCCTGGATGGATGTGCAGAGAGGCAGGATGACGATATGATGGGTCTTTCTTGACCTCCAGACAGAAGCCCTTTCAATCCAGAGCAGGTTCAGAGGATGCCCTCATAATGTCATTAAAACCCCATTAACATGACACTACAACATTCTATAACAGCAGTCTTTAAAACCCCATGGACTATTCAATGTCCTGATGAACCCCATTAACATGACACTACAACAATTCTATAACAGCTTAGTAACCTCATTAACATGACACTACAACATTCTATAACAGCCATGGACTTAGAATCCCATTAACATGACACTACAACATTCTATAGCAGCCATGTTAGAACCCCATTAAAATCACAGCTACACATTCTATAACAGCCATGTTTGAACCCCATTAACATGACACTACAACATTCTATAACAGTCATGTTAGCACCTCATTAACATGACACTACAACATTCTATAACAGCCATGTTAGAACCCCATTAACATGACACTACAACATTCTATAACAGCCATGTTAGAACCCCATTAACATGACACTACAACATTCTATAACAGCCATGTTAGAACCTCATTAACATGACACTACAACATTCTATAACAGCCATGTTAGAACCTCATTAACATGACACTACAACATTCTATAACAGCCATGTTAGAACCCCATTAACATGATACTACAACATTATATAGCAGCCATGTTAGAACCCCATTAACATGACACTACAACATTCTATAACAGTCATGTTAGAACCTCATTAACATGATACTACAACATTATATAACAGCCATGTTAGAACCCCATTAACATGACACTACAACATTCTATAACAGCCATGTTAGAACCCCATTAACATGACACTACAACATTCTATAACAGCCATGTTAGAACCTCATTAACATGACACTACAACATTCTATAACAGCCATGTTAGAACCCCATTAACATGACACTACAACATTCTATAACAGCCATGTTAGAACCCCAATAACATGACACTACAACATTCTATAACAGCCATGTTAGAACCCCATTAACATGACACTACAACATTCTATAACAGCCATGTTTGAACCTCATTAACATGACACTACAACATTCTATAACAGCCATGTTTGAACCTCATTAACATGACACTACAACATTCTATAACAGCCATGTTTGAACCTCATTAACATGACACTACAACATTCTATAACAGCCATGTTTGAACCTCATTAACATGACACTACAACATTCTATAACAGCCATGTTTGAACCTCATTAACATGACACTACAACATTCTATAACAGCCATGTTAGAACCCCATTAACATGACACTACAACATTCTATAACAGCCATGTTAGAACCTCATTAACATGACACTACAACATTCTATAACAGCCATGTTAGAACCTCATTAACATGACACTACAACATTCTATAACAGCCATGTTAGAACCCCATTAACATGACACTACAACATTCTATAACAGCCATGTTAGAACCTCAATAACATGACACTACAACATTCTATAACAGCCATGTTAGAACCTCATTAACATGACACTACAACATTCTATAACAGCCATGTTAGAACCCCATTAACATGACACTACAACATTCTATAACAGCCATGTTAGAACCCCATTAACATGACACTACAACATTCTATAACAGCCATGTTAGAACCCCATTAACATGACACTACAACATTCTATAACAGCCATGTTAGAACCCCATTAACATGACACTACAACATTCTATAACAGCCATGTTAGAACCCCATTAACATGACACTACAACATTCTATATCAGCCATGTTAGAACCCCATTAACATGACACTACAACATTCTATAACAGCCATGTTAGAACCCCATTAACATGACACTACAACATTCTATATCAGCCATGTTAGAACCCCATTAACATGACACTACAACATTCTATAACAGCCATGTTAGAACCCCATTAACATGACACTACAACATTCTATATCAGCCATGTTAGAACCCCATTAACATGACACTACAACATTCTATAACAGCCATGTTAGAACCCCATTAACATGACACTACAACATTCTATAACAGCCATGTTAGAACCCCATTAACATGACACTACAACATTCTATATCAGCCATGTTAGAACCCCATTAACATGACACTACAACATTCTATAACAGCCATGTTAGAACCCCATTAACATGACACTACAACATTCTATATCAGCCATGTTAGAACCCCATTAACATGACACTACAACATTCTATAACAGCCATGTTAGAACCCCATTAACATGACACTACAACATTCTATATCAGCCATGTTAGAACCCCATTAACATGACACTACAACATTCTATATCAGCCATGTTAGAACCCCATTAACATGACACTACAACATTCTATATCAGCCATGTTAGAACCCCATTAACATGACACTACAACATTCTATAACAGTCATGTTTGAACCTCATTAACATGACACTACAACATTCTATAACAGTCATGTTAGCACCCCATTAACATGACACTACAACATTCTATATCAGCCATGTTAGAACCCCATTAACATGACACTACAACATTCTATAACAGCCATGTTAGAACCCCATTAACATGACACTACAACATTCTATATCAGCCATGTTAGAACCCCATTAACATGACACTACAACATTCTATATCAGCCATGTTAGAACCCCATTAACATGACACTACAACATAATATAATAATAATAATAATAATATATGCCATTTAGCAGACGCTTTTATCCAAAGCGACTTACAGTCATGTGTGCATACATTCTACGTATGGGTGGTCCCGGGATTGAACCCACTACCCTGGCGTTACAAGCGCCATGCTCTACCAACTGAGCCACAGAAGGAGAACATGCCATGTTAGAACCCCATTAACATGACACTACAACATTCTATATCAGCCATGTTAGAACCCCATTAACATGACACTACAACATTCTATAACAGTCATGTTTGAACCTCATTAACATGACACTACAACATTCTATAACAGTCATGTTAGCACCCCATTAACATGACACTACAACATTCTATATCAGCCATGTTAGAACCCCATTAACATGACACTACAACATTCTATAACAGTCATGTTAGCACCCCATTAACATGACACTACAACATTCTATATCAGCCATGTTTGAACCCCATTAACATGACACTACAACATTCTATATCAGCCATGTTAGAACCCCATTAACATGACACTACAACATTCTATATCAGCCATGTTAGAACCCCAATAACATGACACTACAACATTCTATATCAGCCATGTTTGAACCCCAATAACATGACACTACAACATTCTATATCAGCCATGTTTGAACCCCAATAACATGACACTACAACATTCTATATCAGCCATGTTTGAACCCCATTAACATGACACTACAACATTCTATATCAGCCATGTTAGAACCCCAATAACATGACACTACAACATTCTATAACAGCCATGTTAGAACCCCATTAACATGACACTACAACATTCTATATCAGCCATGTTAGAACCCCAATAACATGACACTACAACATTCTATATCAGCCATGTTTGAACCCCATTAACATGACACTACAACATTCTATATCAGCCATGTTAGAACCCCAATAACATGACACTACAACATTCTATAACAGCCATGTTAGAACCCCATTAACATGACACTACAACATTCTATATCAGCCATGTTAGAACCCCAATAACATGACACTACAACATTCTATATCAGCCATGTTTGAACCCCATTAACATGACACTACAACATTCTATATCAGCCATGTTAGAACCCCAATAACATGACACTACAACATTCTATATCAGCCATGTTTGAACCCCATTAACATGACACTACAACATTCTATATCAGCCATGTTAGAACCCCAATAACATGACACTACAACATTCTATAACAGCCATGTTAGAACCCCATTAACATGACACTACAACATTCTATATCAGCCATGTTAGAACCCCATTAACATGACACTACAACATTCTATATCAGCCATGTTAGAACCCCATTAACATGACACTACAACATTCTATAACAGTCATGTTTGAACCTCATTAACATGACACTACAACATTCTATAACAGTCATGTTAGCACCCCATTAACATGACACTACAACATTCTATATCAGCCATGTTAGAACCCCATTAACATGACACTACAACATTCTATAACAGTCATGTTAGCACCCCATTAACATGACACTACAACATTCTATATCAGCCATGTTTGAACCCCATTAACATGACACTACAACATTCTATATCAGCCATGTTAGAACCCCATTAACATGACACTACAACATTCTATATCAGCCATGTTAGAACCCCAATAACATGACACTACAACATTCTATATCAGCCATGTTTGAACCCCAATAACATGACACTACAACATTCTATATCAGCCATGTTTGAACCCCAATAACATGACACTACAACATTCTATATCAGCCATGTTTGAACCCCATTAACATGACACTACAACATTCTATATCAGCCATGTTAGAACCCCAATAACATGACACTACAACATTCTATAACAGCCATGTTAGAACCCCATTAACATGACACTACAACATTCTATATCAGCCATGTTAGAACCCCAATAACATGACACTACAACATTCTATATCAGCCATGTTTGAACCCCATTAACATGACACTACAACATTCTATATCAGCCATGTTAGAACCCCAATAACATGACACTACAACATTCTATAACAGCCATGTTAGAACCCCATTAACATGACACTACAACATTCTATATATCAGCCATGTTAGAACCCCAATAACATGACACTACAACATTCTATATCAGCCATGTTTGAACCCCATTAACATGACACTACAACATTCTATATCAGCCATGTTAGAACCCCAATAACATGACACTACAACATTCTATATCAGCCATGTTTGAACCCCATTAACATGACACTACAACATTCTATATCAGCCATGTTAGAACCCCAATAACATGACACTACAACATTCTATAACAGCCATGTTAGAACCCCATTAACATGACACTACAACATTCTATATCAGCCATGTTTGAACCCCAATAACATGACACTACAACATTCTATATCAGCCATGTTAGAACCCCAATAACATGACACTACAACATTCTATAACAGTCATGTTAGAACCCCATTATCATGACACTACAACATTCTATAACAGTCATGTTAGAACCCCATTAACATGACACTACAACATTCTATATCAGCCATGTTAGAACCCCAATAACATGACACTACAACATTCTATATCAGCCATGTTAGAACCCCAATAACATGACACTACAACATTCTATATCAGCCATGTTAGAACCCCAATAACATGACACTACAACATTCTATAACAGTCATGTTTGAACCTCATTAACATGACACTACAACATTCTATAACAGCCATGTTTGAACCTCATTAACATGACACTACAACATTCTATAACAGTCATGTTTGAACCTCATTAACATGACACTACAACATTCTATAACAGTCATGTTAGAACCCCAATAACATGACACTACAACATTCTATATCAGCCATGTTTGAACCCCAATAACATGACACTACAACATTCTATATCAGCCATGTTAGAACCCCAATAACATGACACTACAACATTCTATATCAGCCATGTTTGAACCCCAATAACATGACACTACAACATTCTATATCAGCCATGTTTGAACCCCAATAACATGACACTACAACATTCTATATCAGCCATGTTAGAACCCCAATAACATGACACTACAACATTCTATATCAGCCATGTTTGAACCCCAATAACATGACACTACAACATTCTATATCAGCCATGTTAGAACCCCAATAACATGACACTACAACATTCTATATCAGCCATGTTTGAACCCCAATAACATGACACTACAACATTCTATATCAGCCATGTTTGAACCCCAATAACATGACACTACAACATTCTATAACAGTCATGTTTGAACCTCATTAACATGACACTACAACATTCTATAACAGTCATGTTTGAACCTCATTAACATGACACTACAACATTCTATATCAGCCATGTTTGAACCCCAATAACATGACACTACAACATTCTATAACAGTCATGTTTGAACCTCATTAACATGACACTACAACATTCTATAACAGTCATGTTTGAACCTCATTAACATGACACTACAACATTCTATATCAGTCATGTTTGAACCCCAATAACATGACACTACAACATTCTATATCAGCCATGTTTGAACCCCAATAACATGACACTACAACATTCTATATCAGCCATGTTTGAACCCCAATAACATGACACTACAACATTCTATATCAGCCATGTTAGAACCCCAATAACATGACACTACAACATTCTATATCAGCCATGTTTGAACCCCAATAACATGACACTACAACATTCTATATCAGCCATGTTTGAACCCCAATAACATGACACTACAACATTCTATAACAGTCATGTTTGAACCTCATTAACATGACACTACAACATTCTATAACAGTCATGTTTGAACCTCATTAACATGACACTACAACATTCTATAACAGTCATGTTAGAACCCCATTATCATGACACTACAACATTCTATATCAGCCATGTTAGAACCCCATTATCATGACACTACAACATTCTATAACAGTCATGTTAGAACCCCATTATCATGACACTACAACATTCTATATCAGCCATGTTAGAACCCCATTATCATGACACTACAACATTCTATAACAGCCATGTTAGAACTCCATTAACATGACACGACAACATTCTATAACAGTCATGTTTGAACCCCATTAACATGACACGACAACATTCTATAACAGTCATGTTTGAACCTCATTAACATGACACTACAACATTCTATAACAGCCATGTTAGAACCCCATTATCATGACACTACAACATTCTATATCAGCCATGTTAGAACCCCATTATCATGACACTACAACATTCTATAACAGCCATGTTAGAACCCCAATAACATGACACTACAACATTCTATATCAGCCATGTTAGAACCCCAATAACATGACACTACAACATTCTATAACAGTCATGTTAGAACCCCATTATCATGACACTACAACATTCTATAACAGTCATGTTAGAACCCCATTAACATGACACTACAACATTCTATATCAGCCATGTTAGAACCCCAATAACATGACACTACAACATTCTATATCAGCCATGTTAGAACCCCAATAACATGACACTACAACATTCTATATCAGCCATGTTAGAACCCCAATAACATGACACTACAACATTCTATAACAGTCATGTTTGAACCTCATTAACATGACACTACAACATTCTATAACAGCCATGTTTGAACCTCATTAACATGACACTACAACATTCTATAACAGTCATGTTTGAACCTCATTAACATGACACTACAACATTCTATATCAGCCATGTTTGAACCCCAATAACATGACACTACAACATTCTATATCAGCCATGTTTGAACCCCAATAACATGACACTACAACATTCTATAACAGTCATGTTTGAACCTCATTAACATGACACTACAACATTCTATAACAGTCATGTTTGAACCTCATTAACATGACACTACAACATTCTATAACAGTCATGTTAGAACCCCATTATCATGACACTACAACATTCTATATCAGCCATGTTAGAACCCCATTATCATGACACTACAACATTCTATAACAGTCATGTTAGAACCCCATTATCATGACACTACAACATTCTATATCAGCCATGTTAGAACCCCATTATCATGACACTACAACATTCTATAACAGCCATGTTAGAACTCCATTAACATGACACGACAACATTCTATAACAGTCATGTTTGAACCCCATTAACATGACACGACAACATTCTATAACAGTCATGTTTGAACCTCATTAACATGACACTACAACATTCTATAACAGCCATGTTAGAACCCCATTATCATGACACTACAACATTCTATATCAGCCATGTTAGAACCCCATTATCATGACACTACAACATTCTATAACAGTCATGTTTGAACCTCATTAACATGACACTACAACATTCTATAACAGTCATGTTAGAACCCCATTAACATGACACTACAACATTCTATAACAGCCATGTTAGAACCCCATTAACATGACACTACAACATTCTATAACAGTCATGTTAGCACCCCATTAACATGACACTACAACATTCTATAACAGTCATGTTTGAACCTCATTAACATGACACTACAACATTCTATAACAGTCATGTTAGCACCCCATTAACATGACACTACAACATTCTATATCAGCCATGTTAGAACCCCAATAACATGACACTACAACATTCTATAACAGTCATGTTAGCACCCCATTAACATGACACTACAACATTCTATAACAGTCATGTTAGCACCCCATTAACATGACACTACAACATTCTATAACAGTCATGTTTGAACCTCATTAACATGACACTACAACATTCTATAACAGTCATGTTAGCACCCCATTAACATGACACTACAACATTCTATATCAGCCATGTTAGCACCCCATTAACATGACACTACAACATTCTATAACAGCCATGTTAGAACTCCATTAACATGACACTACAACATTCTATAACAGTCATGTTAGCACCCCATTAACATGACACTACAACATTCTATAACAGCCATGTTAGAACCCCATTAACATGACACTACAACATTCTATAACAGTCATGTTAGCACCCCATTAACATGACACTACAACATTCTATAACAGTCATGTTTGAACCTCATTAACATGACACTACAACATTCTATAACAGTCATGTTTGAACCCCATTAACATGACACTACAACATTCTATAACAGTCATGTTAGAACCCCATTAACATGACACTACAACATTCTATAACAGCCATGTTAGAACCCCATTAACATGACACTACAACATTCTATATCAGCCATGTTAGAACCCCATTAACATGACACTACAACATTCTATAACAGTCATGTTAGCACCCCATTAACATGACACTACAACATTCTATAACAGCCATGTTAGAACCCCAATAACATGACACTACAACATTCTATAACAGTCATGTTAGCACCCCATTAACATGACACTACAACATTCTATAACAGCCATGTTAGAACCCCAATAACATGACACTACAACATTCTATAACAGTCATGTTAGCACCCCATTAACATGACACTACAACATTCTATAACAGTCATGTTTGAACCTCATTAACATGACACTACAACATTCTATAACAACCATGTTAGAACCCCATTAACATGACACTACAACATTCTATAACAGCCATGTTTGAACCCCATTAACATGACACTACAACATTCTATAACAGCCATGTTAGAACCCCATTAACATGACACTACAACATTCTATAACAGTCATGTTTGAACCTCATTAACATGACACTACAACATTCTATAACAGTCATGTTAGCACCATATTAACATGACACTACAACATTCTATAACAGTCATGTTTGAACCTCATTAACATGACACTACAACATTCTATAACAACCATGTTAGAACCCCATTAACATGACACTACAACATTCTATAACAGTCATGTTAGCACCCCATTAACATGACACGACAACATTCTATAACAGTCATGTTTGAACCTCATTAACATGACACTACAACATTCTATAACAACCATGTTAGCACCCCATTAACATGACACTACAACATTCTATAACAGCCATGTTTGAACCTCATTAACATGACACTACAACATTCTATAACAGCCATGTTAGAACCCCATTAACATGACACGACAACATTCTATAACAGCCATGTTTGAACCTCATTAACATGGCACTACAACATTCTATAACAACCATGTTAGCACCCCATTAACATGACACTACAACATTCTATAACAGTCATGTTAGCACCCCATTAACATGACACTACAACATTCTATAACAGCCATGTTTGAACCTCATTAACATGACACTACAACATTCTATAACAGCCATGTTAGAACCCCATTAACATGACACTACAACATTCTATAACAGCCATGTTTGAACCTCATTAACATGACACTACAACATTCTATAACAGCCATGTTAGAACCCCATTAACATGACACTACAACATTCTATAACAGTCATGTTTGAACCTCATTAACATGACACTACAACATTCTATAACAGTCATGTTAGAGCCTCATTAACATGACACTACAACATTCTATAACAGCCATGTTAGAACCCCATTAACATGACACTACAACATTCTATAACAGTCATGTTTGAACCTCATTAACATGACACTACAATATTCTATAACAGCCATGTTAGAACCCCATTAACATGACACTACAACATTCTATAACAGCCATGTTTGAACCTCATTAACATGACACTACAACATTCTATAACAGTCATGTTTGAACCTCATTAACATGACACTACAACATTCTATAACAGCCATGTTAGAACCCCATTAACATGACACTACAACATTCTATAACAGCCATGTTTGAACCTCATTAACATGACACTACAACATACTATAACAGCCATGTTAGAACCCCATTATCATGACACTACAACATTCTATAACAGTCATGTTTGAACCTCATTAACATGACACTACAACATTCTATAACAGTCATGTTAGAGCACATTAACATGACACTACAACATTCTATATCAGCCATGTTAGAACCCCATTAACATGACACTACAACATTCTATAACAGCCATGTTAGAACCCCATTAACATGACACTACAACATTCTATATCAGCCATGTTAGAACCCCATTAACATGACACTACAACATTCTATATCAGCCATGTTAGAACCCCATTAACATGACACTACAACATTCTATAACAGCCATGTTAGAGCACATTAACATGACACTACAACATTCTATAACAGTCATGTTTGAACCTCATTAACATGACACTACAACATTCTATATCAGCCATGTTAGAACCCCATTAACATGACACTACAACATTCTATATCAGCCATGTTAGAACCCCATTAACATGACACTACAACATTCTATAACAGCCATGTTAGAACCCCATTAACATGACACTACAACATTTTATAACACTATAACAGCCATGTTAGAACCCCATTAACATGACACTACAGCATTCTATGACAGCCATGTTAGAAACCCATTAACATAACACTACAACATTCTATAACAGCTATGTTAGAACCCCAATAACATGACACTACAACATTCTATAACAGCCATGTTAGAACCCCATTAACATGACACTACAGCATTCTATGACAGCCATGTTAGAACCCTATTAACATAACACTACAACATTCTATAACAGCCATGTTAGAACCCCATTAACATGACACTACATTCTATAACAGCCATGTTAGAACCCCATTAACATGACACTACAACATTCTATGGAAGCCATGTTAGAACCCCATTAACATGACACTACAACATTCTATAACAGCCATGTTAGAACCCCATTAACATGACATTACAACATTCTATGGAAGCCATGTTAGAACTCCATTAACATGATACTAGAACATTCTATAACAGCCATGTTAGAACTCCATTAACATGACACTACAACATTCTATGGAAGCCATGTTAGAACCCCATTAACATGATACTAGAACATTCTATAACAGCCATGTTAGAACCCCATTAACATGACACTACAACATTCTATAACAGCCATGTTAGAACCCCATTAACATGACACTACAACATTTTATAACACTATAACAGCCATGTTAGAACCCCATTAACATGACACTACAACATTCTATAACAGCCATGTTAGAACCCCATTAACATGACACTACAACATTCTATAACAGCCATGTTAGAACCCCATTAACATGACACTACAACATTCTATAACAGTCATGTTTGAACCTCATTAACATGACACTACAACATTCTATAACAGCCATGTTAGAACCCCATTAACATGACACTACAACATTCTATAACAGCCATGTTAGAACCCCATTAACATGACACTACAACATTCTATAACAGCCATGTTAGAACCCCATTAACATGACACTACAACATTCTATAACAGCCATGTTAGAACCCCATTAACATGACACTACAACATTCTATAACAGCCATGTTAGAACTCCATTAACATGACACTACAACATTCTATAACAGCCATGTTAGAACTCCATTAACATGACACTACAACATTCTATAACAGCCATGTTAGAACCCCATTAACATGACACTACAACATTCTATAACAGCCATGTTAGAACCCCATTAACATGACACTACAACATTCTATAACAGCCATGTTAGAACTCCATTAACATGACACTACAACATTCTATAACAGCCATGTTAGAACTCCATTAACATGACACTACAACATTCTATAACAGCCATGTTAGAACCCCATTAACATGACACTACAACATTCTATAGCAGCCATGTTAGAACTCCATTAACATGACACTACAACATTCTATAGCAGCCATGTTAGAACTCCATTAACATGACACTACAACATTCTATAACAGCCATGTTAGAACTCCATTAACATGACACTACAACATTCTATGGAAGCCATGTTCACTACAATTAACATGACACTACAACATTCTATAACAGCCATGTTAGAACTCCATTAACATGACACTACAACATTCTATAACAGCCATGTTAGAACTCCATTAACATGACACTACAACATTCTATAACAGCCATGTTAGAACTCCATTAACATGACACTACAACATTCTATAACAGCCATGTTAGAACCCCATTAACATGACACGACAACATTCTATAACAGCCATGTTAGAACCCCATTAACATGACACTACAACATTCTATAACAGCCATGTTAGAACTCCATTAACATGACACTACAACATTCTATAACAGCCATGTTAGAACCCCATTAACATGACACTACAAGCCATTTAGAACTCCATTAACAGACACTATGCAGCCATTAGAACTCCATTAACATGACACTACAACATTCTATGGAAGCCATGTTCACTACAATTAACATGACACTACAACATTCTATAACAGCCATGTTAGAACTCCATTAACATGACACTACAACATTCTATAACAGCCATGTTAGAACTCCATTAACATGACACTACAACATTCTATAACAGCCATGTTAGAACTCCATTAACATGACACTACATTCTATAACAGCCATGTTCACTACAATTAACATGACACGGGGAACATTTTATTTGTCACATGCCCGAACACAACAGGTGGAGGAGACCTTACCATGAAATGCTTACTTACTTAACCAACAACGCAGTTCAAGAAATAGTACAAAAATGTAATAAAAATTATCACGTTAAAATTGCACAGCAATAACCAGGCTATGTACAGGGGATACCGTTACCGGGTCAATGCGTGGGTGTATAGGTTAGTCGAGTTAATTTGTACATGTAGATAGGGGTTATGATGATTATACATAGATAATAAACAGAGAATAGCAGTAGTGTAAAAACAGGTGGGGGTCAATGTGAATTGTCCGGTTGACCTTTTCATTAATTGTTCAGCTTGGGGGTAGGTGCTGTTAAGGAGCCTTTTAGACCTTGTCCTTTTGTCCAGGTGGGAAGAGCAGTGTGGTGTGTGATTGAGATTGCTGATCTGTTGGGCTGGTATGTGAATTGTAATGGGTGTAGTGTTTCCAGGATGATGGTGTTGAAGTGACCAGCCTTTGAAAGCACTCCATGGCTATAGACGTGAATGCTACAGGGCGGTAATAAATTAGGCAGGTTACCTTCGCTTTCTTAGGCACAGGGACTATCGTGGTCTGTTTGAAACATGTAGGTATTACAGACTCTGTTAGGGAAAGGTTGAAAATGTCAGGGAAGACACTTGCCAGTTGGTCTGTGCAGTGCATGCTCAGAGTACACGTCATGGTGATCCGTTTGGCCCCGCGGCTACGGAGAGCATGATCACACAGTCGTCAGGAACTTCTGGTGCTCCCGCATGCTTCAGTGTAGCATGACTCGAAGCGAGCATAAAAGGCATTTAGCTCGTCCGGTAGGCTCGCGTCACTGGGCAGCTCGCGTATGGGTTTCCCTTTGTAGTCTGTAATAGTTTTCAAGCCCTGCCACATCCGACGAGCGCCAGAGCCGGTGTAGTAGGATTCAACCTTAATCCTGTATTGACGCTTTCCCTGTTTGATGGTTCGTCTGAGGGCATAGCGGGATTTCTAATAAGTGTCCAGATTAGTGTCCCGCTCCTTGAAATCGTCAGCTCTAGCCTTTAGCTAGGATGTTGCCTGTAATCCTTAGCTTCTGGTTGGGAAATGTACGTACAGTCACTGTGGAGACGACGTCGTCAATGCAGTTATTGGTGAAGCCGGTGACTGAGCTGGTGTACTCCTCACTCTGTGCTAGAAAAACAGTCCTGCAGAGTAGCTACACAATGGAAGTGGAAATCTGATCACTTCCGTAGTGAGCGAGTCACTGGTTCTTCCTGCATTTGTTTTTGCCAAAAATTATGGTCAGATTTGCCAAATGGAGGGATAGGGATAGCCTTGTATTTCTTCTCTGTGTATGGGTGTAAAGATGGTACTTTTAACAATTCTATGAACTGTTGGAGCTATACCATAGCAGTATCTACTACTAACCCTGTTCTATACTATAGCAGTATCTACTACTAACCCTGTTCTATACTATAGCAGTATCTACTACTAAGAGATACTATGGGGAGGATATACTATGGAGAGGAGATACTATGGGGAGGAGATACTATGGGGAGGAGATACTATGGGGAGGAGATACTATGGAGAAGAGATACTATGGAGAAGAGATACTATGGAGAGGAGATACTATGGAGAAGAGATACTATTTTGGAGGAGATACTATGGGGAGGAGATACTATGGGGAGGAGATACTATGGGGAGGAGATACTATGGATAGGAGATACTATGGAGAAGAGATACTATGGGGAGGAGATACTATGGGGAGGAGATACTATGGGGAGGAGATACTATGGATAGGAGATACTATGGAGAAGAGATACTATGGGGAGGAGATACTATGGAGAGGTGATACTATGGAGAAGAGATACTATGGAGAAGAGATACTATGGGGAGGAGATACTATGGGGAGGATATACTATGGAGAAGAGATACTATGGGGAGGAGATACTATGGAGAAGAGATACTATGGGGAGGAGATACTATGGGGAGGAGATACTATGGGGAGGAGATACTATGGGGAGGAGATACTATGGAGAAGAGATACTATGGGGAGGAGATACTATGGGGAGGAGATACTATGGGGAGGAGATACTATGGGGAGGAGATACTATGGAGAGGAGATACTATGGGGAGGAGATACTATGGGGAGGAGATACTATGGGGAGGAGATACTATGGGGAGGAGATACTATGGAGAAGAGATACTATGGGGAGGAGATACTATGGGGAGGAGATACTATGGGGAAGAGATACTATGGGGAAGAGATACTATGGAGAAGAGATACTATGGGAAAGAGATACTATGGAGAAGAGATACTATGGGGAGGAGATACTATGGAGAAGAGATACTATGGGGAGGAGATACTATGGAGAAGAGATACTATGGGGAGGAGATACTATGGGGAAGAGATACTATGGAGAAGAGATACTATGGGGAAGAGATACTATGGGGAGGAGATACTATGGGGAAGAGATACTATGGAGAAGAGATACTTTGGGGAGGAGATACTATGGGGAAGAGATACTATGGGGAGGAGATACTTTGGGGAGGAGATACTATGGGGAAGAGATACTATGGGGAGGAGATACTATGGGGAAGAGATACTATGGAGAAGAGATACTATGGGGAGGAGATACTATGGGGAGGAGATACTATGGAGAAGAGATACTATGGGGAGGAGATACTATGGAGAAGAGATACTATGGAGAAGAGATACTATGGGGAGGAGATACTATGGGGAGGAGATACTATGGGGAGGAGATACTATGGAGAAGAGATACTATGGGGAGGAGATACTATGGGGAGGAGATACTATGGAGAAGAGATACTATGGAGAATAGATACTATGGAGAAGAGATACTATGGGGAGGAGATACTATGGGGAGGAGATACTATGGGGAGGAGATACTATGAGGAGGAGATACTATGGGGAGGAGATACTATGGGGAGGAGATACTATGGAGAAGTGATACTATGGGGAGGAGATACTATGGGGAGGAGATACTATGGGGAGGAGATACTATGGGGAGGAGATACTATGGAGAAGAGATACTATGGGGAGGAGATACTTTGGGGAGGAGATACTATGGAGAAGAGATACTATGGGGAAGAGATACTATGGGGAAGAGATACTATGGGGAAGAGATACTATGGGGAGGAGATACTATGGGGAGGAGATACTATGGGGAGGAGATACTATGGAGAAGAGATACTATGGGGAGGAGATACTATGGGGAGGAGATACTATGGGGAGGAGATACTATGGAGAAGAGATACTATGGGGAGGAGATACTATGGGGAGGAGATACTATGGGGAGGAGATACTATGGGGAGGAGATACTATGGAGAAGTGATACTATGGGGAGGAGATACTATGGGGAGGAGATACTATGGGGAGGAGATACTATGGGGAAGAGATACTATGGGGAGGAGATACTATGGAGAAGAGATACTATGGGGAGGAGATACTTTGGGGAGGAGATACTATGGAGAAGAGATACTATGGGGAAGAGATACTATGGGGAAGAGATACTATGGGGAAGAGATACTATGGGGAGGAGATACTATGGGGAGGAGATACTATGGAGAAGAGATACTATGGGGAGGAGATACTATGGGGAGGAGATACTATGGGGAGGAGATACTATGGAGAAGAGATACTATGGGGAGGAGATACTATGGGGAAGAGATACTATGGAGAGGAGATACTTTGGGGAGGAGATACTATGGAGAAGAGATACTATGGGGAAGAGATACTATGGGGAAGAGATACTATGGGGAAGAGATACTATGGGGAGGAGATACTATGGGGAGGAGATACTATGGGGAGGAGATACTATGGGGAGGAGATACTATGGGGAGGAGATACTATGGAGAAGAGATACTATGGGGAGGAGATACTATGGGGAGGAGATACTTTGGGGAGGAGATACTATGGAGAAGAGATACTATGGGGAAGAGATACTATGGGGAAGAGATACTATGGGGAAGAGATACTATGGGGAAGAGATACTATGGGGAAGAGATACTATGGGGAGGAGATACTATGGGGAGGAGATACTATGGGGAGGAGATACTATGGGGAGGATATACTATGGGGAGGAGATACTATGGGGAGGATATACTATGGAGAAGAGATACTATGGGGAGGAGATACTATGGAGAAGAGATACTATGGGGAGGAGATACTATGGGGAGGAGATACTATGGAGAAGAGATACTATGGGGAGGAGATACTATGGGGAGGAGATACTATGGGGAAGAGATACTATGGGGAGGAGATACTATGGGGAGGAGATACTATGGAGAAGAGAGGAGGGGTATGGGGAGGAGAACATGTCTGTAAATATCATAATAATAACAACACAATAGATATAGTATGCTCTGTGTTGAAGACTTGTTGAACAGAAATACTTCTCCAACGTTAATATTATGTCTGTTTCATGACTTCTATCTCTCAGGGGATGACACACACAGCATATTGTCCCTCCTCTTCCCTGCTGCAGGTTTTTGTGTGTAACTAATGGGATAACCACACCAAGCAATGCCTAAAATTGACTTTTGTTTTCCTGCAGCAGATGCAGTGTGTCTGTGTACAGAGTGCTGGTGGTGTGGAGGTTGGGCACACAATTATATGAGTCATAAATGTGATGCTCTCTCTCTCTCTTCCCACTCGTATCATACACGAAAAGAGCAATGAACATGAAATATTAGCTTTTCCTCTCGATATCTCACTCTTCACAGTCTCTCTATCTGTCCATCTCTTCTTCTCTCTCTATCTGTCCATCTCTCCTTCTCTCTCTGTCTGTCCATCTCTTCTTCTCTCTCTATCTGTCCATCTCTTCTTCTCTCTCTATCTGTCCATCTCTCCTTCTCTCTCTGTCTGTCCATCTCTACTTCTCTCTCTATCTGTCCATCTCTCCTTCTCTCTCTGTCTGTCCATCTCTTCTTCTCTCTCTATCTGTCCATCTCTTCTTCTCTCTCTATCTGTCCATCTCTTCTTCTCTCTATCTGTCCATCTCTTCTTCTCTCTCTATCTGCCCATCTCTCCTTCTTCTCTTTGTCTGTCCATCTCTTCTTCTCTCTCTATCTGTCCATCTCTTCTTCTCTCTCTATCTGTCCATCTCTCCTTCTTCTCTTTGTCTGTCCATCACTTCTTCTCTCTCTATCTGCCCATCTCTTCTTCTCTCTCTATCTGTCCATCTCTCCTTCTTCTCTTTGTCTGTCCATCACTTCTTCTCTCTCTATCTGTCCATCTCTTCTTCTCTCTATCTGTCCATCTCTTCTTCTCTCTCTATCTGCCCATCTCTCCTTCTTCTCTTTGTCTGTCCATCTCTTCTTCTCTCTCTATCTGTCCATCTCTTCTTCTCTCTATCTGTCCATCTCTCCTTATCTCTCTGTCTGTCCATCTCTTCTTCTCTCTCTATCTGCCCATCTCTTCTTCTCTCTCTATCTGTCCATCTCTTCTTCTCTCTATCTGTCCATCTCTCCTTCTTCTCTTTGTCTGTCCATCACTTCTTCTCTCTCTATCTGTCCATCTCTTCTTCTCTCTCTATCTGTCCATCTCTTCTTCTCTCTCTATCTGTCCATCTCTTCTTCTCTCTCTATCTGCCCATCTCTCCTTCTCTCTCTGTCTGTCCATCTCTTCTTCTCTCTCTATCTGTCCATCTCTTCTTCTCTCTCTATCTGTCCATCTCTCCTTCTCTCTCTGTCTGTCCATCTCTACTTCTCTCTCTATCTGTCCATCTCTCCTTCTCTCTCTGTCTGTCCATCTCTTCTTCTCTCTCTATCTGCCCATCTCTTCTTCTCTCTCTATCTGTCCATCTCTTCTTCTCTCTATCTGTCCATCTCTTCTTCTCTCTCTGTCTGCCCACCTCTTCTCTCTCTATCTGTCCATCTCTTCTTCTCTCTCTATCTGTCCATCTCTTCTTCTCTCTATCTGTCCATCTCTTCTTCTCTCTCTGTCTGCCCACCTCTTCTCTCTCTATCTGTCCATCTCTCCTTCTTCTCTTTGTCTGTCCATCACTTCTTCTTCTCTCTATCTGCCCACCTCTTCTTCTTCTCTATCTGCCCACCTCTTCTTCTGCTATATCTGCCCACCTCTTCTTCTTCTCTATCTGCCCACCTCTTCTTCTTCTCTATCTGCCCACCTCTTCTTCTGCTATATCTGCCCACCTCTTCTTCTTCTCTATCTGCCCACCTCTTCTTCTTCTCTATCTGCCCATCTCTTCTTCTCTATCTGCCCATCTCTTCTTCTTCTCTATCTGCCCACCTCTTCTTCTCTCTCTATCTGCCCATCTCTTCTTCTTCTCTATCTCCCCATCTCTTCTTCTGCTCTATCTGCCCACCTCTTCTTCTTCTCTATCTGCCCACCTCTTCTTCTCTCTCTATCTGTCCATCTCTTCTTCTCTCTCTATCTGTCCATCTCTTCTCTCTCTATCTGTCCATCTCTCCTTCTTCTCTTTGTCTGTCCATCTCTTCTTCTCTCTCTATCTGTCCATCACTTCTTCTCTCTCTATCTGCCCATCTCTTCTTCTCTCTCTATCTGTCCATCTCTTCTTCTCTCTCTATCTGTCCATCTCTCCTTCTTCTCTTTGTCTGTCCATCTCTTCTTCTCTCTCTATCTGTCCATCTCTTCTCTCTCTCTATCTGTCCATCTCTTCTTCTCTCTCTATCTGTCCATCTCTTCTCTCTCTCTATCTGTCCATCTCTTCTTCTCTCTCTATCTGTCCATCTCTCCTTCTTCTCTTTGTCTGTCCATCTCTTCTTCTCTCTCTATCTGTCCATCACTTCTTCTCTCTCTATCTGCCCATCTCTTCTTCTCTCTCTATCTGTCCATCTCTTCTTCTCTCTCTATCTGTCCATCTCTCCTTCTTCTCTTTGTCTGTCCATCTCTTCTTCTCTCTCTGTCTGTCCATCTCTTCTTCTCTCTCTGTCTGTCCATCTCTTCTCTCTCTGTCTGCCCATCTCTTCTTCTCTCTCTATCTGCCCATCTCTTCTTCTCTCTCTATCTGTCCATCTCTCCTTCTTCTCTTTGTCTGTCCATCTCTTCTTCTCTCTCTGTCTGCCCACCTCTTCTCTCTCTATCTGTCCATCTCTCCTTCTCTCTCTGTCTGTCCATCTCTTCTTCTCTCTCTATCTGTCCATCTCTTCTTCTCTCTCTGTCTGTCCATCTCTTCTTCTCTCTCTATCTGCCCATCTCTTCTTATCTCTCTATCTGCCCATCTCTTCTTCTCTCTCTATCTGTCCATCTCTTCTTCTCTCTCTATCTGCCCATCTCTTCTTATCTCTCTATCTGTCCATCACTTCTTCTCTCTCTATCTGTCCATCTCTTCTTCTCTCTCTGTCTGTCCATCTCTTCTTCTCTCTCTATCTGCCCATCTCTTCTTATCTCTCTATCTGCCCATCTCTTCTTCTCTCTCTATCTGTCCATCTCTTCTTCTCTCTCTATCTGCCCATCTCTTCTTATCTCTCTATCTGTCCATCACTTCTTCTCTCTCTATCTGTCCATCTCTTCTTCTCTCTGTATCTATCCATCTCTTCTCTCTCTCTATCTGTCCATCTCTCCTTCTTCTCTTTGTCTGTCCATCTCTTCTTATCTCTCTATCTGCCCATCTCTTCTTCTCTCTCTATCTGTCCATCTCTTCTTCTCTCTCTATCTGCCCATCTCTTCTTATCTCTCTATCTGTCCATCTCTTCTTCTCTCTGTATCTGTCCATCACTTCTTCTCTCTCTATCTGTCCATCACTTCTTCTCTCTCTATCTGTCCATCACTTCTTCTCTCTCTATCTGCCCATCTCTCCTTATCTCTCTATCTGTCCATCTCTTCTTATCTCTCTATCTGCCCATCTCTTCTTATCTCTCTATCTGTCCATCTCTTCTTCTCTCTGTATCTGTCCATCACTTCTTCTCTCTCTATCTGTCCATCACTTCTTCTCTCTCTATCTGTCCATCACTTCTTCTCTCTCTATCTGCCCATCTCTCCTTATCTCTCTATCTGCCCATCTCTTCTTATCTCTCTATCTGTCCATCTCTTCTTCTCTCTGTATCTGTCCATCACTTCTTCTCTCTCTATCTGTCCATCTCTTCTTCTCTCTCTATCTGTCCATCACTTCTTCTCTCTCTATCTGTCCATCTCTTCTTCTCTCTCTATCTGCCCATCTCTTCTTATCTCTCTATCTGCCCATCTCTTCTTCTCTCTCTATCTGTCCATCTCTTCTTCTCTCTCTATCTGCCCATCTCTTCTTATCTCTCTATCTGTCCATCACTTCTTCTCTCTCTATCTGTCCATCTCTTCTTCTCTCTCTATCTGCCCATCTCTTCTTATCTCTCTATCTGCCCATCTCTTCTTCTCTCTCTATCTGTCCATCTCTTCTTCTCTCTCTATCTGCCCATCTCTTCTTATCTCTCTATCTGTCCATCACTTCTTCTCTCTCTATCTGTCCATCTCTCCTTCTCTCTCTATCTGTCCATCTCTTCTTCTCTCTCTATCTGTCCATCTCTTCTTCTCTCTCTATCTGTCCATCTCTTCTTCTCTCTCTATCTGCCCATCTCTTCTTATCTCTCTATCTGCCCATCTCTTCTTCTCTCTCTATCTGTCCATCTCTTCTTCTCTCTCTATCTGTCCATCTCTTCTTCTCTCTCTATCTGTCCATCTCTTCTTCTCTCTCTATCTGTCCATCTCTTCTCTCTCTATCTGTCCATCTCTCCTTCTTCTCTTTGTCTGTCCATCTCTTCTTCTCTCTCTATCTGCCCATCTCTTCTTATCTCTCTATCTGCCCATCTCTTCTTCTCTCTCTATCTGTCCATCTCTTCTTCTCTCTCTATCTGTCCATCTCTCCTTCTTCTCTTTGTCTGTCCATCTCTTCTTCTCTCTCTATCTGCCCATCTCTTCTTATCTCTCTATCTGCCCATCTCTTCTTCTCTCTCTATCTGTCCATCTCTTCTTCTTCTCTTTGTCTGTCCATCTCTTCTTCTCTCTCTATCTGTCCATCACTTCTTCTCTCTCTATCTGTCCATCTCTTCTTATCTCTCTATCTGCCCATCTCTTCTTCTCTCTCTATCTGTCCATCTCTTCTTCTTCTCTTTGTCTGTCCATCTCTTCTTATCTCTCTATCTGTCCATCTCTTCTTATCTCTCTATCTGCCCATCTCTTCTTCTCTCTCTATCTGTCCATCTCTTCTTATCTCTCTATCTGCCCATCTCTTCTTATCTCTCTATCTGCCCATCTCTTCTTCTCTCTCTATCTGTCCATCTCTTCTTCTTCTCTTTGTCTGTCCATCTCTTCTTCTCTCTCTATCTGTCCATCACTTCTTCTCTCTCTATCTGTCCATCTCTTCTTATCTCTCTATCTGCCCATCTCTTCTTCTCTCTCTATCTGTCCATCTCTTCTTCTTCTCTTTGTCTGTCCATCTCTTCTTATCTCTCTATCTGTCCATCTCTTCTTATCTCTCTATCTGCCCATCTCTTCTTCTCTCTCTATCTGTCCATCTCTTCTTCTCTCTCTATCTGCCCATCTCTTCTTATCTCTCTATCTGTCCATCTCTTCTTCTCTCTCTATCTGTCCATCTCTTCTTCTCTCTCTATCTGCCCATCTCTTCTTATCTCTCTATCTGTCCATCTCTTCTTCTCTCTCTATCTGTCCATCTCTTCTTATCTCTCTATCTGTCCATCTCTTCTTCTCTCTCTATCTGTCCATCTCTTCTTCTCTCTCTATCTGTCCATCTCTTCTTCTCTCTCTATCTGTCCATCTCTCCTTCTTCTCTTTGTCTGTCCATCTCTTCTTCTCTCTCTATCTGCCCATCTCTTCTTCTCTCTCTATCTGCCCATCTCTTCTTATCTCTCTATCTGCCCATCTCTTCTTATCTCTCTATCTGCCCATCTCTTCTTCTCTCTCTATCTGTCCATCTCTTCTTCTTCTCTTTGTCTGTCCATCTCTTCTTATCTCTCTATCTGTCCATCTCTTCTTATCTCTCTATCTGCCCATCTCTTCTTCTCTCTCTATCTGTCCATCTCTTCTTCTCTCTCTATCTGCCCATCTCTTCTTCTCTCTCTATCTGTCCATCTCTTCTTCTCTCTCTATCTGCCCATCTCTTCTTCTTCTCTTTGTCTGTCCATCTCTTCTTCTCTCTCTATCTGTCCATCTCTTCTTCTTCTCTTTGTCTGTCCATCTCTTCTTCTCTCTCTATCTGTCCATCTCTTCTTCTTCTCTTTGTCTGTCCATCTCTTCTTCTCTCTCTATCTGCCCATCTCTTCTTATCTCTCTATCTGTCCATCTCTTCTTCTTCTCTTTGTCTGTCCATCTCTTCTTCTCTCTCTATCTGCCCATCTCTTCTTCTTCTCTTTGTCTGTCCATCTCTTCTTCTCTCTCTATCTGTCCATCTCTTCTTCTTCTCTTTGTCTGTCCATCTCTTCTTCTCTCTCTATCTGTCCATCTCTTCTTCTTCTCTTTGTCTGTCCATCTCTTCTTCTCTCTCTATCTGCCCATCTCTTCTTCTTCTCTTTGTCTGTCCATCTCTTCTTCTCTCTCTATCTGTCCATCTCTTCTTCTCTCTCTATCTGTCCATCTCTTCTTCTTCTCTCTATCTGTCCATCTCTTCTTCTTCTCTTTGTCTGTCCATCTCTTCTTCTCTCTCTATCTGTCCATCTCTTCTTCTTCTCTCTATCTGCCCATCTCTTCTTCTTCTCTTTGTCTGTCCATCTCTTCTTCTCTCTCTATCTGTCCATCTCTTCTTCTCTCTCTATCTGTCCATCTCTTCTTCTTCTCTCTATCTGTCCATCTCTCCTTCTTCTCTTTGTCTGTCCATCTCCTCTTCTCTCTCTCTCTATCTGTCCATCTCTTCTTCTTCTCTCTATCTGTCCATCTCTTCTCTCTCTCTATCTGTCCATCTCTTCTTCTTCTCTCTATCTGCCCACCTCTTCTCTCTCTCTCTCTCTCTCTATCTGTCCATCACTTCTTCTCTCTATCTGTCCATCTCTTCTTCTCTCTCTATCTGTCCATCTCTCCTTCTTCTCTTTGTCTGTCCATCTCTTCTTCTCTCTCTATCTGTCCATCTCTTCTTCTCTCTCTATCTGCCCATCTCCTCTTCTCTCTCTCTCTATCTGTCCATCTCTTCTTCTCTCTCTATCTGTCCATCTCTTCTTCTCTCTCTATCTGTCCATCTCTTCTTCTCTCTCTATCTGTCCATCTCCTCTTCTCTCTCTCTCTATCTGCCCACCTCTTCTCTCTCTCTCTCTCTCTCTCTCTATCTGCCCACCTCTTCTTCCTCTCTATCTGCCCATCTCTTCTTCCTCTCTATCTGCCCATCTCTTCTTCTCTCTCTATCTGCCCATCTCTTCTTCCTCTCTATCTGCCCATCTCTTCTTCTGCTCTATCTGCCCACCTCTTCTTCCTCTCTATCTGCCCATCTCTTCTTCCTCTCTATCTGCCCATCTCTTCTTCTGCTCTATCTGCCCATCTCGTCTTCTTCTCTATCTGCCCACCTCTTCTTCTTCTCTATCTGCCCATCTCTTCTTCTTCTCTATCTGTCCATCTCTTCTTCTTCTCTATCTGCCCACCTCTTCTTCTTCTCTATCTGCCCACCTCTTCTTCTTTTCTATCTGCCCACCTCTTCTTCTTCTCTATCTGTCCATCTCTTCTTCTTCTCTATCTGCCCACCTCTTCTTCTTCTCTATCTGCCCACCTCTTCTTCTTCTCTATCTGCCCACCTCTTCTTCTGCTCTATCTGCCCATCTCTTCTTCTTCTCTATCTGCCCATCTCTTCTTCTTCTCTATCTGCCCATCTCTTCTTCTTTTCTATCTGCCCACCTCTTCTTCTTCTCTATCTGTCCATCTCTCCTTCTCTCTCTATCTGCCCATCTCTTCATCTTCTCTATCTGCCCATCTCTTCTTCTTCTCTATCTGCCCATCTCTTCTTCTTCTCTATCTGCCCATCTCTTCTTCTTCTCTATCTGCCCATCTCTTCTTCTTCTCTATCAGTCCATCTCTTCTTCTTCTCTATCTGCCCATCTCTTCTTCTTCTCTATCTGCCCACCTCTTCTTCTTCTCTATCTGCCCACCTCTTCTTCTTCTCTATCTGCCCACCTCTTCTTCTGCTATATCTGCCCACCTCTTCTTCTTCTCTATCTGCCCACCTCTTCTTCTTCTCTATCTGCCCATCTCTTCTTCTCTATCCGCCCATCTCTTCTTCTTCTCTATCTGCCCACCTCTTCTTCTTCTCTATCTGCCCACCTCTTCTTCTTCTCTATCTGCCCATCTCTTCTTCTCTATCTGCCCATCTCTTCTTCTTCTCTATCTGCCCATCTCTTCTTCTTCTCTCTTGTTCTTAATAAACAAATAAAGTGCAAGAAACCTGAAAGCTTGTATACCTAACTCCTTAACCAAGTGATTTCCAGAGTTAAGACAGGGGGTGGTAAGCTGTATAGCTATAGTTTAGGACTAGTAGTGTTACTGAAGCCCTGTCCATCAGAGACACTAGACGTTACTGAGGGCCCTGGTAAGGTGTATAGCTGTATAGCTATAGTTTAGTAAAGATGTTAGGAACAGAGGGACTTTTTATAAAAGGGCTTTAGAAATGAAAACATAACAATGTACAGCATCAACCTGACATAAGCGAGAGGCAGGACCACATTTTTTTATTGTCAGCTTTTTGACTAATTCATCAATCTGATATTTAAAAGACGGCTTTTGGTCCAGATCCCCATTTGTAAGCAAGGACAGGGTCCAAATTCCATGGAGTTCAAGTGGGAAGTTTACATCCACTCAGGTTGGAGTCATTAAAACTCGTTATTCAACCACTCCACAAATGTCTTGTTAACAAACTATAGTTTTGTCAAGTCGGTTAAGACATCTACTTTGTTCATGACACAAACAATTTTTTGAACAATTGCTAACAGACATATTATTTCACTTATAATTCACTGTATTACAATTCCAGAGGGTCCGAAGTTTACATACACTAAGTTGACTGTGCCTTTAAACAGCTTGGAAAGATCCAGATTATGATGTCATGGCTTTAGAAGCTTCTGATAGGCTAATTGACATAATTTGAGTCAATTGGAGGTGTACCTGTGGATGTATTTCAAGGCCTACTTTCTAACTCAGTGCCTCTTTGCTTGACATCATGGGGAAATCAAAAGAAATCAGCCAAGACCTCAGAAACAAATTGTATACCTCGACAAGTTTGGTTCATTCTTGGGAGCAATTTCCAAACGCCTGAAGGTACCACGTTCATCTGTACAAACAATAGTACGCAAGTATAAACACCATGGAAAGGTCGTTCAGCAAGGAAGAAGCCACTGCTCCAAAACCGCCATAAAAAAGCCAGACTAGTTTGCAACTGCACATGGGGACTAAGATCGTACTTTTTGGTCTGGTCTGAGGAAACAAAAATAGAACTGTTTGGCCATAATGACCATCGTTATGTTTGGAGGAAAAAGGGGGAGGCTTGCAAGCCGAAGAACACCATCCCAACCGTGAAGCACGGGGGTGGCAGCATCATGTTGTGGAGGTGCTTTGCTGCAGGAGGGACTGGTGCACTTCACAAAATAGATGGCATCATGAGTCAGGAAAATTAGGTGGATATATTGAAGCAGCGTCTCAAGACATCAGACAGGAAGTTAAAGCTTGGTTGCGAATGGGTCTTCCAAATGGACAATGACCCCAAGCACACTTCCAAAGTTGTGGCAAAATGGCTTAAGGACAACAAAGTCAATGTATTGGAGTGGCCATCGCAAAGCCCTGACCTCAATCGAATGGAAACAATTGTGGGCAGAACTGAAAAAGTGTGTGAAAACAAGGGGGCCTACAAACCTGACTCAGTTACAACAGCTCTGTCAGGAGGCCAACAAACCTGACTCAGTTACAACAGCTCTGTCAGGAGGCCTACAAACCTGACTCAGTTACAACAGCTCTGTCAGGAGGCCTACAAACCTGACTAGTTACAACAGCTCTGTCAGGAGGCCTACAAACCTGACTCAGTTACAACAGCTCTGTCAGGAGGCCTACAAACCTGACTCAGTTACAACAGCTCTGTCAGGAGGCCTACAAACCTGACTAGTTACAACAGCTCTGTCAGGAGGCCTACAAACCTGACTCAGTTACAACAGCTCTGTCAGGAGGCCTACAAACCTGACTAGTTACAACAGCTCTGTCAGGAGGCCTACAAACCTGACTCAGTTACAACAGCTCTGTCAGGAGGCCTACAAACCTGACTCAGTTACAACAGCTCTGTCAGGAGGCCTACAAACCTGACTAGTTACAACAGCTCTGTCAGGAGGCCTACAAACCTGACTCAGTTACAACAGCTCTGTCAGGAGGCCTACAAACCTGACTAGTTACAACAGCTCTGTCAGGAGGCCTACAAACCTGACTCAGTTACAACAGCTCTGTCAGGAGGCCTACAAACCTGACTCAGTTACAACAGCTCTGTCAGGAGGCCTACAAACCTGACTAGTTACAACAGCTCTGTCAGGAGGCCTACAAACCTGACTCAGTTACAACAGCTCTGTCAGGAGGCCTACAAACCTGACTCAGTTACAACAGCTCTGTCAGGAGGCCTACAAACCTGACTCAGTTACAACAGCTCTGTCAGGAGGCCTACAAACCTGACTCAGTTACAACAGCTCTGTCAGGAGGCCTACAAACCTGACTCAGTTACAACAGCTCTGTCAGGAGGCCTACAAACCTGACTAGTTACAACAGCTCTGTCAGGAGGCCTACAAACCTGACTCAGTTACAACAGCTCTGTCAGGAGGCCTACAAACCTGACTCAGTTACAACAGCTCTGTCAGGAGGCCTACAAACCTGACTCAGTTACAACAGCTCTGTCAGGAGGCCTACAAACCTGACTCAGTTACAACAGCTCTGTCAGGAGGCCTACAAACCTGACTCAGTTACAACAGCTCTGTCAGGAGGCCTACAAACCTCTCAGTTACAACAGCTCTGTCAGGAGGCCTACAAACCTGACTCAGTTACAACAGCTCTGTCAGGAGGCCTACAAACCTGACTTAGTTACAACAGCTCTGTCAGGAGGCCTACAAACCTGACTCAGTTACAACAGCTCTGTCAGGAGGCCTACAAACCTAACTCAGTTACAACAGCTCTGTCAGGAGGCCTACAAACCTGACTCAGTTACAACAGCTCTGTCAGGAGGCCTACAAACCTGACTCAGTTACAACAGCTCTGTCAGGAGGCCTACAAACCTGACTCAGTTACAACAGCTCTGTCAGGAGGCCTACAAACCTGACTCAGTTACACCAGCTCTGTCAGGAGGAATGGGCCAAAATTCACCCACCTTATTGTGGGATGCTTGTGGAAGGCTGTCCAAAATGTTTGACCCAAGTTAAACCTCTTTGGGATAGGGGGCAGTATTTTCACATCTGGATGAAAAGCGTGCCCAGAGTAAACTGCCTGCTACTCAGGCCCAGAAGCTAGGATATGCATATAATTGGTAGATTTGGATAGAAAACACTCTAATGTTTCTAATACTGCATTATGTCTGTGAGTATAACAGAACTTATTTGGCAGGCGAAACCCCGAGGGCAAACCATCCAGGAAAAAAACATTGAGGTTTTCTATACGTTTTCTATGGGGAACTAGAGTTTTGAGCCACCTGGTTGCAGTTCCTCTGACTTCCACTAGATGTCAACAGTCTTTAGAAATTGGATGATGTTTTTCCTTTGAGAAATGAAGAAGTAGCCCTTTCCTTTCTGAGTGTCAAGCCAAGTGTACTCTTTTGTTTTTTTGCGCGCTCCAGGTCACGTTGATTTTATCGGCTATTGAACACAGTATATTCCGTCTTAAATTTTATAGATTATTTATGTTTTAGGATACCTAATGTTGGATTACGAAAGTTGTTTGAAATGTTTGGACCAAGTTTACAGGTAACTTATTAGATCATTTGTAGTCATGTTGGGCGAGTTGGAACCAACGTATTTCTGAATCAAACGCACCAAATAAATTGACATTTTGGGGATATTAAGATGGAGGTTATCGAAAAAAAAGGACCATTTGTGATGTTTCTGGGACATATTGGAGTGCCAACAGAAGAAGATATTCACAGGTAAGGCATTAATTATATCGTTATAACTGACTTACGTGTCGCACCTGCTGGATTGAAATATGATTTCATGTGTTTGTTTGGTGGCTGTCCTCAGATAATCGCATGGTCTGCTTTCGCCGTAAAGCCTTTTTGAAATCTGACACAACAACAACAACAACAACAACGACAACAACGACAACAACGACAACAACAACAACAACAACAACAACAACAACAACAACAACAACAACGACAACAACAACAACAACAACAACAACAACAACAACAACAACGACAACAACAACAACAACAACAACAACAACCTCTCTGAGACGGACACGTGTCAGATTTCAAAGAGGCTTTTCGGCGAAAGCAACTGACTTTAAATGTACTTGGCTAAGGTGTATGTAAACTTCCAACTTCATGATTAAATAATCTGAGTTACTGTTATACGTTCTAGAGAACAACATGCAGATGCTTCTACACCTGCATTACTTGCTGTTTGGGGTTTTAGGCTGGGTTTCTGTACAGCACTTTGTGACATCAGCTGATGTACGAAGGGCTATGTAAATAATTTTGATTTGATTTGATTTGATGTTGGAAAGTTTTCAGATACCTTGGCTTGTTCCTCATTCTGTTACGTTACAGCCTTATTCTACAATGGATTTAATTAACACGTTTCCTCATCAATGTACACACAATACCCCATAGTGACATCACAATACCCCATAGTGACATCACAATACCCCATAGTGACATCACAATACCCCATAGTGACATCACAATACCCCATAGTGACATCACAATACCCCATAATGACATCACAATACCCCATAATGACAATGTGAAAACAGGTTTTTAGGAATGCTTGGAAATGTATTAAAATTATAAACAGAAATAACTTATTTACACACACATGTCTATATAAGGTCCCACAGCTGACAGTGCATGTCAGAGCAAAAACCAAAGCCATGAGGTTGAAGGAAATGTCCGTAGTGCTCCGAGACAGGATTGTGTTGAGTCACAGATCTGGGGAAGGGTACCAAAACTTTTCTGCAGCATGGAATGTCCCCAAGAACACAGTGTCCTCCATCATTCTTAAATGTAAAAAAGTTCTGAACCACCCAGACTCTTCTTAGAGCTGGCCACCCGGCCAAACTGAGCTAACGGGGGAGAAGGGCCTTCATCAGGGAGGTAACCAAGAACCTGATGGTTTTTCCTGGTTTTGATCTGCCTACCCTGACCACAAGCTTGCCTGCCGTTCTGTACCTTGCCATACCATACTGGATTATTGACCCCTGCCTTCTCTGACCCTGAGACTGCCTTCTCTGACCCGAGACTGCCTTCTCTGACCCCGAGACTGCCTTCTCTGACCCTGAGACTGCCTTCTCTGACCCTGAGACTGCCTCCTCTGACCCCGAGACTGCCTTCTCTGACCCCGAGACTGCCTTCTCTGACCCCGAGACTGCCTTCTCTGACCCTGAGACTGCCTTCTCTGACCCTGAGACTGCCTGCCATTCTAAACCTTTTGCACCCTATCTAGATTACTGACCTCTGCCTGTCCTTGACCTGTCGTTTTGCCTGCCCACTGTTCTAGTAACAAACTTTTACTTCAACACTGTCTGCATCTGGGTCTTACCTGAAACATGATTGCTGTGGGGATGTTTGTCAGTGGACTGGGAGACTAGTCAGGATCAAGGTAAAGATGAACGGGGTAAAATACAGAGATCCTTGATGAAAACCTGCTCTAGAGCGCTCAGGAACTCAGACTGGGTTCACCTGCACAGGTTCACCTTCCAACAGGAAGCACACAGACCTAAGCACACAGCCAAGACAGGAGTGGCTTTAGGACAAGTCTCTGGATCTCCTTGAGTGGCCCAGCCAGAGCCCGGACATGAACCTGATCAAACATCTATGGAGAGACCTGAAAATAACTGTGCAGCGACCCCCTCCCCATTAAACCTGACAGAGCTGGAGAGGATCTGCAGAGAAGAATGGGAGAAACTCCCCAAATACAGGTGTGCCAAGCTTGTAGCGTCATACCCAAGAAGATTCAAATATGTAATCACTGACCAAGGTGCATCAACAAAGGGTTTGAATACTTTTCTAAATGTGATATTTCTGTTTTTTCTTTGTCCTTATAGGGTATTGTGATGACATTATGGGGTATTGTGATGTCATTATGGGGTATTGTGATGTCATTATGGGGTATTGTGATGTCATTATGGGGTATTGTGATGTCACTATGGGGTATTGTGATGTCATTATGGGGTATTGTGATGTCATTATGGGGTATTGTGATGTCATTATGGGGTATTGTGATGTCATTATGGGGTATTGTGATGTCATTATGGGGTATTGTGATGTCATTATGGGGTATTGTGATGTCATTATGGGGTATTGTGATGTCATTATGGGGTATTGTGATGTCATTATGGGGTATTGTGATGTCATTATGGGGTATTGTGTGCAGACTGATGAGGGGGTAAAAAAACAAACAATTTAATCCATTTTAGAATAAGGCTGTAACGTACAAATGTGGAAAAGGTGAAATGGTCTGAATAGGGTCATGACATTTCGTCAGCGGGGATTGTCACGTTTAATTGACCGTTTATTAAAATGTACACATTTATTATCTCCTGACTTCCACACACAGCCATCAAGACACTGATGCTTTGGAACAGCTACACTGAAACAAGTCTAATAAATCCATGTAATATAGTCTACCTACACCTTCACAATAAATCCATGTAATATAGTCTACCTACACCTTCACAATAAATCAATGTAATATAGTCTACCTACACCTTCACAATAAAGCCATGTAATATAGTCTACACCATCACAATAAATCCATGTAATATAGTCTACCTACACCTTCACAATAAATCCATGTAATATAGTCTACCTACACCTTCACAATAAATCCATGTAATATAGTCTACCTACACCATCACAATAAATCCATGTAATACAGTCTACCTACACCTTCACAATAAATCCATGTAATATAGTCTACCTACACCTTCACAATAAAGCCATGTAATATAGTCTACACCATCACAATAAATCCATGTAATATAGTCTACCTACACCTTCACAATAAATCCATGTAATATAGTCTACCTACACCATCACAATAAATCCATGTAATATAGTCTACCTACACCTTCACAATAAATCCATGTAATATAGTCTACCTACACCTTCACAATAAAGCCATGTAATATAGTCTACACCATCACAATAAATCCATGTAATATAGTCTACCTAAACCTTCACAATAAATCCATGTAATATAGTCTACCTACACCTTCACAATAAATCCATGTAATATAGTCTACCTACACCTTCACAATAAATCCATGTAATATAGTCTACCTAAACCTTCACAATAAATCCATGTAATATAGTCTACCTACACCATCACAATAAATCCATGTAATATAGTCTACCTAAACCTTCACAATAAATCCATGTAATATAGTCTACCTACACCATCACAATAAATCCATGTAATATAGTCTACCTACACCTTCACAATAAATCCATGTAATATAGTCTACCTACACCTTCACAATAAATCCATGTAATATAGTCTACCTACACCTTCACAATAAATCCATGTAATATAGTCTACCTACACCTTCACAATAAATCCATGTAATATAGTCTACCTACACCACCACAATAAATCCATGTAATATAGTCTACCTACACCTTCACAATAAATCCATGTAGTATAGTCTACACCATCACAATAAATCCATGTAATATAGTCTACCTACACCATCACAATAAATCCATGTAGTATAGTCTACACCATCACAATAAATCCATGTAATATAGTCTACCTACACCTTCACAATAAATCCATGTAATATAGTCTACCTACACCACCACAATAAATCCATGTAATATAGTCTACCTACACCTTCACAATAAATCCATGTAATATAGTCTACCTACACCATCACAATAAATCCATGTAATATAGTCTACCTACACCTTCACAATAAATCCATGTAATATAGTCTACCTACACCATCACAATAAATCCATGTAGTATAGTCTACACCATCACAATAAATCCATGTAATATAGTCTACCTACACCATCACAATAAATCCATGTAGTATAGTCTACACCATCACAATAAATCCATGTAATATAGTCTACCTACACCATCACAATAAATCCATGTAGTATAGTCTACACCATCACAATAAATCCATGTAATATAGTCTACACCATCACAATAAATCCATGTAGTATAGTCTACACCATCACAATAAATCCATGTAATATAGTCTACCTACACCATCACAATAAATCCATGTAGTATAGTCTACACCATCACAATAAATCCATGTAATATAGTCTACCTACACCATCACAATAAATCCATGTAGTATAGTCTACACCATCACAATAAATCCATGTAATATAGTCTACCTACACCATCACAATAAATCCATGTAGTATAGTCTACACCATCACAATAAATCCATGTAATATAGTCTACCTACACCATCACAATAAACCCATGTAGTATAGTCTACACCATCACAATAAATCCATGTAATATAGTCTACCTACACCATCACAATAAATCCATGTAATATAGTCTACACCATCACAATAAATCCATGTAGTATAGTCTACACCATCACAATAAATCCATGTAGTATAGTCTACACCATCACAATAAATCCATGTAATATAGTCTACCTACACCATCACAATAAATCCATGTAGTATAGTCTACACCATCACAATAAATCCATGTAATATAGTCTACCTACACCATCACAATAAACCCATGTAGTATAGTCTACACCATCACAATAAATCCATGTAATATAGTCTACCTACACCATCACAATAAATCCATGTAATATAGTCTACACCATCACAATAAATCCATGTAATATAGTCTACACCATCACAATAAATCCATGTAGTATAGTCTACACCATCACAATAAATCCATGTAGTATAGTCTACACCATCACAATAAATCCATGTAATATAGTGTACCTATGTAACAGTATAATTTTAAACCGTCCCCTCGCCCATACCCGGGCGCGAACCAGGAACCTTCTGCACACATCAACAACAGTCACCCTCGAAGCATCGTTACCCATCGCTCCACAAAAGCCGCGGCCCTTGCAGAGCAAGGGGAACTACTACTTCAAGGTCTCAGAGCGAGTGACGTTACCGATTGAAACGCTATTTAGCGCACACCGCTAACTAAGCTAGCCGTTTCACATCCGTTACACCTACACCACCACAATAAATCCATGTAATATAGTCTACATCTTCACAATAAATCCATTATTTATTTTAGACAGGTCTAAACAAACAAGATATGAAGAAAATGTAGTTTATTTCAGAAGAACAGACTCTGAGTTGTCCTTGTGTTAGGTCCTGATCCGGCTATGCCAAATGGCTGTGTTCATTTAACAGACAAGATTTGATTCCATGGCAATATTTTATATTATTTTATAGTATGAGGAATACAATTGAACAAAGATGAATAAAATAGACAGGATATTTTCTCCAAAAGATTTGAGGGCTATTCACATGCAGCTATTCTGTGTTGAGCGATTAACAAGCAGGTACTCTTATATGCTTCATGTAGAGTTACAAACGTTGGGCTCTATGTTTTGGTTTTGATATGTTTTGAATATCAAATCAATGCAAAAACAACACGTGACAAGCCATTAACCCACAATGCATTTCACCTCACAGTGACTTACTGACAAGCCATTAACCCACAATGCATTTCACCTCACAGTGACTTACTGACAAGCCATTAACCCACAATGCATTTCACCTCACAGTGACTTACTGACAAGCCATTAACCCACAATGCATTTCACCTCACAGTGACTTACTGACAAGCCATTAACCCACAATGCATTTCACCTCACAGTGACTTACTGACAAGCCCTTAACCCACAATGCATTTCACCTCACAGTGACTTACTGACAAGCCATTAACCCACAATGCATTTCACCTCACAGTGACTTACTGACAAACCATTAACCCACGATGCATTTCACCTCACAGTGACTTACTGACAAACCATTAACCCACAATGCATTTCACCTCACAGTGACTTACTGACAAGCCATTAACCCACGATGCATTTCACCTCACAGTGACTTACTGACAAGCCATTAACCCACAATGCATTTCACCTTACAGTGACTTACTGACAAACCATTAACCCACAATGCATTTCACCTCACAGTGACTTACTTACAAGCCATTAACCCACAATGCATTTCACCTCACAGTGACTTACTGACAAGCTCTTAACCCACAATGCATTTCACCTCACAGTGACTTACTTACAAGCTCTTAACCCACAATGCATTTCACCTTACAGTGACTTACTGACAAGCCATTAACCCACAATGCATTTCACCTCACAGTGACTTACTTACAAGCTCTTAACCCACAATGCATTTCACCTCACAGTGACTTACTTACAAGCCCTTAACCCACAATGCATTTCACCTCACAGTGACTTACTGACAAGCCCTTAACCCACAATGCATTTCACCTCACAGTGACTTACTGACAAGCCATTAACCCACGATGCATTTCACCTCACAGTGACTTACTGACAAACCATTAACCCACAATGCATTTCACCTCACAGTGACTTACTGACAAACCATTAACCCACAATGCATTTCACCTCACAGTGACTTACTGACAAGCCCTTAACCCACAATGCATTTCACCTCACAGTGACTTACTGACAAACCCTTAACCCACAATGCATTTCACCTCACAGTGACTTACTGACAAGCCCTTAACCCACAATGCATTTCACCTCACAGTGACTTACTGACAAGCCCTTAACCCACAATGCATTTCACCTTACAGTGACTTACTTACAAGCCATTAACCCACAATGCATTTCACCTTACAGTGACTTACTGACAAGTCATTAACCCACAATGCATTTCACCTTACAGTGACTTACTTACAAGCCATTAACCCACAATGCATTTCACCTTACAGTGACTTACTGACAAACCCTTAAACCACAATGCATTTCACCTTACAGTGACTTACTTACAAGCCATTAACCCACAATGCATTTCACCTCACAGTGACTTACTTACAAGCCATTAACCCACAATGCATTTCACCTTACAGTGACTTACTTACAAGCCATTAACCCACAATGCATTTCACCTCACAGTGACTTACTGACAAGCCATTAACCCACAATGCATTTCACCTCACAGTGACTTACTGACAAGCCATTAACCCACAATGCATTTCACCTCACAGTGACTTACTGACAAGCCCTTAACCCACAATGCATTTCACCTCACAGTGACTTACTGACAAGCCCTTAACCCACAATGCATTTCACCTCACAGTGACTTACTGACAAGCCCTTAACCCACAATGCATTTCACCTCACAGTGACTTACTGACAAGCCATTAACCCACAATGCATTTCACCTCACAGTGACTTACTTACAAGCCCTTAACCCACAATGCCACATTTCAAAGAAATAAAGGTAATACAATATTTACTAAAGTAATCAAATCTAATCAATCAAATCAATATATACAGGGGGTACCGGTACAGAGTCAATGTGGAGGCTATATACAGGGGTACTGGTACAGAGTCAATGTGGAGGATATATACAGGGGTACTGGTACAGAGTCAATGTGGAGGTTATATACAGGGGGTACCGGTACAGAGTCAATGTGGAGGCTATATACAGGGGGTACCGGTACAGAGTCAATGTGGAGGCTATATACAGGGGGTACCGGTACAGAGTCAATGTGGAGGTTATATACAGGGGGTACCGGTACAGAGTCAGTGTGGAGGCTATATACAGGGGGTACCGGTACAGAGTCAATGTGGAGGTTATATACAGGGGGTACCGGTACAGAGTGAATGTGGAGGTTATATACAGGGGGTACCGGTACAGAGTCAATGTGGAGGCTATATACAGGGGTACCGGTACAGAGTCAATGTGGAGGCTATATACAGGGGGGTACCGGTACAGAGTCAATGTGGAGGCTATATACAGGGTATTACGGTACAGAGTCAATGTGGAGGATATATACAGGGTGTTACGGTACAGAGTCAATGTGGAGGTTATATACAGGGGGTACCGGTACAGAGTCAATGTGGAGGCTATATACAGGGTGTACAGTACAGAGTCAATGTGGAGGCTATATACAGGGGGTACCGGTACAGAGTCAATGTGGAGGTTATATACAGCGTATTACGGTACAGAGTCAATGTGGAGGCTATATACAGGGTATTACGGTACAGAGTCAATGTGGAGGCTATATACAGGGTACCGGTACAGAGTCAATGTGGAAGCTATATACAGGGGTACCCGGTACAGAGTCAATGTGGAGGCTATATACAGGGTATTACGGTACAGAGTCAATGTGGAGGCTATATACAGGGTGTTACGGTACAGAGTCAATGTGGAGGCTATATACAGGGTATTACGGTACAGAGTCAATGTGGAGGCTATATACAGGGTATTACGGTACAGAGTCAATGTGGAGGCTATATACAGGGTATTACGGTACAGAGTCAATGTGGAGGCTATATACAGGGGGGTACCGGTACAGAGTCAATGTGGAGGCTATATACAGGGTGTTACGGTACAGAGTCAATGTGGAGGCTATATACAGGGGGGTACCGGTACAGAGTCAATGTGGAGGCTATATACAGGGTGTTACAGTACAGAGTCAATGTGGAGGCTATATACAGGGTATTACGGTACAGAGTCAATGTGGAGGCTATATACAGGGTATTACGGTACAGAGTCAATGTGGAGGCTATATACAGGGTATTACGGTACAGAGTCAATGTGGAGGCTATATACAGGGTATTACGGTACAGAGTCAATGTGGAGGCTATATACAGGGTATTACGGTACAGAGTCAATGTGGAGGCTATATACAGGGTATTACGGTACAGAGTCAATGTGGAGGCTATATACAGGGTATTACGGTACAGAGTCAATGTGGAGGCTATATACAGGGTATTATGGTACAGAGTCAATGTGGAGACTAAATACAGGGTGTTACGGTACAGAGTCAATGTGGAGGCTATATACAGGGTATTATGGTACAGAGTCAATGTGGAGGCTATATACAGGGTGTTACGGTACAGAGTCAATGTGGAGGCTATATACAGGGGGTACCGGTACAGAATCAATGTGGAGTCTATATACAGGGTGTTACGGTACAGAGTCAATGTGGAGGCTATATACATGGTGTTACGGTACAGAGTCTACGTGGAGGCTATATACAGGGTATTACAGTACAGAGTCAATGTGGAGGCTATATACAGGGGGTACCGGTACAGAGTCAATGTGGAGGCTATATACAGGGGATTACGGTACAGAGTCAATGTGGAGGCTATATACAGGGGGTACTGGTACAGAGTCAATGTGGAGGCTATATACAGGGGGTACCGGTACAGAGTCAATGTGGAGGCTATATACATGGTGTTACGGTACAGAGTCAATGTGGAGGCTATATACAGGGTGTACCGGTACAGAGTCAATGTGGAGGCTATATACAGGGTTTACCGGTACAGAGTCAATGTGGAGGCTATATACAGGGGGTACCAGTACAGAGTCAATGTGGAGGCTATATACAGGGGGTACTGGCACAGAGTCAATGTGGAGGCTATATACAGGGGGTACCGGTACAGAGTCAATGTGGAGGCTATATACAGGGTATTACGGTACAGAGTCAATGTGGAGGCTATATACAGGGTGTACCGGTACAGAGTCAATGTGGATGCTATATACAGGGTTTACCGGTACAGAGTCAATGTGGAGGCTATATACAGGGGTACCAGTACAGAGTCAATGTGGAGGCTATATACAGGGGTACTGACACAGAGTCAATGTGGAGGCTATATACAGGGTATTACGGTACAGAGTCAATGTGGAGGCTATATACAGGGGGTAGAAGCTGTTCAGCAGTCTTATGGCTTGGGGGTAGAAGTTGTTCAGCAGTCTTATGGCTTGGGGGTAGAAGTTGTTCAGCAGTCTTATGGCTTGGGGTAGAAGTTGTTCAGCAATCTTATGGCTTGGGGGTAGAAGTTGTTCAGCAGTCTTATGGCTTGGGGTAGAAGCTGTTCAGCAGTCTTATGGCTTGGGTGTAGAAGTTGTTCAGCAGTCTTATGGCTTGGGGGTAGAAGTTGTTCAGCAGTCTTATGGCTTGGGGGTAGAAGTTGTTCAGCAGTCTTATGGCTTGGGGGTAGAAGTTGTTCAGCAGTCTTATGGCTTGGGGGTAGAAGTTGTTCAGCAGTCTTATGGCTTGGGGGTAGAAGTTGTTCAGCAGTCTTATGGCTTGGGGTAGAAGTTGTTCAGCAGTCTTATGGCTTGGGGGTAGAAGCTGTTCAGCAGTCTTATGGCTTGGGGGTAGAAGTTGTTCAGCAGTCTTATGGCTTGGGGGTAGAAGTTGTTCAGCAGTCTTATGGCTTGGGGGTAGAAGTTGTTCAGCAGTCTTATGGCTTGGGGGTAGAAGTTGTTCAGCAGTCTTATGGCTTGGGGGTAGAAGCTGTTCAGCAGTCTTATGGCTTGGGGGTAGAAGTTGTTCAGCAGTCTTATGGCTTGGGGGTAGAAGTTGTTCAGCAGTCTTATGGCTTGGGGGTAGAAGTTGTTCAGCAGTCTTATGGCTTGGGGGTAGAAGTTGTTCAGCAGTCTTATGGCTTGGGGGTAGAAGTTGTTCAGCAGTCTTATGGCTTGGGGGTAGAAGTTGTTCAGCAGTCTTATGGCTTGGGGGTAGAAGTTGTTCAGCAGTCTTATGGCTTGGGGGTAGAAGCTGTTCAGCAGTCTTATGGCTTGGGGGTAGAAGTTGTTCAGCAGTCTTATGGCTTGGGGGTAGAAGTATTTCAGCAGTCTTATGGCTTGGGGTAGAAGTTGTTCAGCAGTCTTATGGCTTGGGGGTAGAAGCTGTTCAGCAGTCTTATGGCTTGGGGGTAGAAGCTGTTCAGCAGTCTTATGGCTTGGGGGTAGAAGCTGTTCAGCAGTCTTATGGCTTGGGGGTAGAAGGTGTTCAGCGGTCTTATGGCTTGGGGGTAGAAGCTGTTCAGCAGTCTTATGGCTTGGGGGTAGAAGTTGTTCAGCAGTCTTATGGCTTGGGGGTAGAAGTTGTTCAGCAGTCTTATGGCTTGGGGGTAGAAGCTGTTCAGCAGTCTTATGGCTTGGGGGTAGAAGTTGTTCAGCAGTCTTATGGCTTGGGGGTAGAAGTTGTTCAGCAGTCTTATGGCTTGGGGTAGAAGTTGTTCAGCAGTCTTATGGCTTGGGGGTAGAAGTTGTTCAGCAGTCTTATGGCTTGGGGGTAGAAGTTGTTCAGCAGTCTTATGGCTTGGGGGTAGAAGTTGTTCAGCAGTCTTATGGCTTGGGGTAGAAGTTGTTCAGCAGTCTTATGGCTTGGGGGTAGAAGCTGTTCAGCAGTCTTATGGCTTGGGGGTAGAAGTTGTTCAGCAGTCTTATGGCTTGGGGGTAGAAGTTGTTCAGCAGTCTTATGGCTTGGGGGTAGAAGTTGTTCAGCAGTCTTATGGCTTGGGGTAGAAGCTGTTCAGCAGTCTTATGGCTTGGGGTAGAAGCTGTTCAGCAGTCTTATGGCTTGGGGGTAGAAGCTGTTCAGCAGTCTTATGGCTTGGGGTAGAAGCTGTTCAGCAGTTTTATGGCTTGGGGGTAGAAGCTGTTCAGCAGTCTTATGGCTTGGGGTAGAATTTGTTCAGCAGTCTTATGGCTTGGGGTAGAAGTTGTTCAGCAGTCTTATGGCTTGGGGGTAGAAGCTGTTCAGCAGTCTTATGGCTTGGGGGTAGAAGTTGATCAGCAGTCTGATGGCTTGGGGGTAGAAGTTGTTCAGCAGTCTTATGGCTTGGGGTAGAAGTTGTTCAGCAGTCTTATGGCTTGGGGGTAGAAGTTGTTCAGCAGTCTTATGGCTTGGGGGTAGAAGTTGTTCAGCAGTCTTATGGCTTGGGGGTAGAAGTTGTTCAGCAGTCTTATGGCTTGGGGGTAGAAGTTGTTCAGCAGTCTTATGGCTTGGGGGTAGAAGTTGTTCAGCAGTCTTATGGCTTGGGGGTAGAAGTTGTTCAGCAGTCTTATGGCTTGGGGTAGAAGCTGTTCAGCAGTCTTATGGCTTGGGGTAGAAGCTGTTCAGCAGTCTTATGGCTTGGGGTAGAAGCTGTTCAGCAGTCTTATGGCTTGGGGGTAGAAGTTGTTCAGCAGTCTTATGGCTTGGGGGTAGAAGCTGTTCAGCAGTCTTATGGCTTGGGGGTAGAAGCTGTTCAGCAGTCTTATGGCTTGGGGGTAGAAGTTGTTCAGCAGTCTTATGGCTTGGGGGTAGAAGCTGTTCAGCAGTCTTATGGCTTGGGGGTAGAAGCTGTTCAGCAGTCTTATGGCTTGGGGGTAGAAGCTGTTAAGGAGCCTTTAAGTCCTAGACTTGACGCTCTGGTACCTTTTGCCGTGCGGTAGCAGAGAGAACAGTCTATGACTTGGGTGACTGGTCTTTTACCATACATTGTAAAGCTGCATGATGAGACTCTAATGATAATTTGAAAAAAGTCTCTTGAAAGGCATGAAGCTCTGCTTTGTTTTTTTTGCGCAGTCTGTACACACTTCATCAGTCTCTCATTCACAATGAGACAAGCACTTGATAATGCTTCGAATTTCCCAGCAGTATCCCCTTTGTGTGGCTATAATGCATCCTAAAAAAAAACCATGCCTTTTGTGGTCAGTTCCTGTTGTTCCCTTCTCCCTGATTGCTGCGTGTGCAGGACCTCTCACTCATACGGCTCTCCGTCACATGATCAATATTTTCTCACAGGCTACAAGTGAATACAGACTCTTCGGGGACACAACTGCTCACGCCCTTATCCCAGTTCCCGAGCTGCATATTGAAGACTGTCACGGTTTTCATGTGGTGAAGGAGAGTCGGACCAAACTGCAGCGTGTATATTGTGATCCATGTTTATTTACACAACGTAGCACGAATCCAAAACACAAACTTTACAAAACAATAAACGTAGTGAAAACCGAAACAGCCTTAACTGGTGCAAACTAACACAGACTAAGGACATCAAGACACTCAGGACAATCACCCACAATACAACCAAAGAATATGGCTGCTTAAATATGGCTCCCAATCAGAGAAAACGATAACCACCTGCCTCTGATTGAGAACCACTTCAGACAGCCATAGACTAACCTAGAACACCCCACTAAGCTACAATCCCACTAAGCTACACACCACATACAAAAACCCATGTCACACCCTGGCCTGACCAAATACATAAAGAAAAACACTAAATACTTCGACCAGGGCGTGACAAAGACATTGGAAGAACTGTCCGCGTTTACTTTTCGTGAAATAAGATGAGTCTAACGAACAGCAAAAGCACTAGCCGATGTCAATATACTATCCCCCGGAGAGAGGGACAGAGGGGACAGAGGGGACAGAGGGGACAGAGGGGACAGAGGGGACAGAGGGACAGAGGGGACAGAGTGGACAGAGGGGACAGAGTGGACAGAGGGGACAGACTATTGGACAGAGTGGACAGAGGGGACAGAGTGGACAGAGTGGACAGAGGGGACAGAGGGGACAGAGTGGACAGAGGACAGATTGGACAGAGGGGACAGAGGGGACAGAGTGGACAGAGGGGACAGAGTGGCACAGATAAACAGAGGGGACAGAGTGGACAGAGGGGACAGAGGGGACAGAGGGGACAGAGTGGACAGAGGGGACAGAGGGGACAGAGTGGACAGAGGGGACAGAGGGGACAGAGGGGACAGAGTGGACAGAGGGGACAGAGGGACAGAGGGGACAGAGTGGACAGAGGGGACAGAGTGGACAGAGGGGACAGAGGGACAGATTGGACAAAGTGGACAGAGGGACTAGGGACAGAGGGGACAGATGGACAGAGTGGACAGAGATCCTCAGAGTTTTACAGAGGGGACAGAGTGGACAGAGGGGACAGATGTTGGACAGAGAGGACATGGGGACAAGAGTGGACAGATTTAGAGGGGACAGATTAGATTTGACATTGATGGGACAGAGTGATTACAGGGACAATAGAGTGCTGAGTACCAGGCAGTTAGGAAGTTTGGTAGGTTACTAATGACCAGCAGCAGAGTCAGAGCTTGAAGAAACCTAATTACTAAATGGTCACATGGAATTTGACTGCCTTGTGACCGCCGGTGTGGCTGTAATACGGCCACCGCAGCAGCCCTACGTCTGAATATAATATTAGGAAGGTGCAATATACTTCTAACAATGCTCATGAACAACTGCTAAAAACATGAAGTAGTTTGCCGGAAGCAGAACGTTGTGAACCTTTGTTTTATGACGTTGTGCAGGTATGCTATAAAGAAGTTGAATGGAGAGAGAGGAACAGAGGGGACAGAGAGAGAGGGACAGAGGGGACAGAGTGGTGGAGAGAGGAACAGAGGGGACAGAGTGGTGGAAAGAGGAACAGAGGGGACAGAGTGGTGGAGAGAGGAACAGAGGGGACAGAGTGGTGGAGAGAGGGACAGAGGGGACAGAGTGGTGAAGAGAGGAACAGGGGACAGACAGAGAGGAACAGAGTGGTGGAGAGAGGAACAGAGGGGACAGAGTGGTGGAGAGAGGACAGAGGGGACAGAGTGGTGAAGAGAGGAACAGAGGGGACAGAGAGAGGAACAGAGGGGACAAAGAGAGAGGAACAGAGGGGACAGAGTGGTGGAGAGAGGAACAGAGGGGACAGAGTGGTGGAAAGAGGAACAGAGGGGACAGAGTGGTGGAGAGAGGAACAGAGGGGACAGAGTGGTGGAAAGAGGAACAGAGGGGACAGAGAGAGGAACAGAGGGGGCAGAGAGGAACAGAGGGGACAGAGTGGGGGAGAGAGGAACAGAGGGGACAGAGTGGCAGAGAGAGGAACAGAGGGGACAGAGTGGTGGGGAGAGGAACAGAGGGGACAGAGTGGTGGAGAGAGGGACAGAGGGGACAGAGTGGTGAAGAGAGGAACAGAGGGGACAGAGTGGTGGAGAGAGGAACAGAGGGGACAGAGTGGTGGAGAGAGGGACAGAGGGGAGAGAGGAACAGAGGGGACAGAGTGGTGGAGAGAGGGGACAGAGGGGCAGAGTGGTGGAGAGAGGAACAGAGGGGACAGAGTGGTGGAAAGAGGAACAGAGGGGACAGAGTGGTGGAAAGAGGAACAGAGGGGACAGAGTGGCGGAGAGAGGAACAGAGGGGACAGAGTGGTGGAAGGGACAGAGTGGTGAAGAGAGGAACAGAGGGACAGAGTGGTGGAGAGGAACAGAGGGGACAGAGTGGTGGAGAGAGGACAGAGGGGACAGGTGGCGAAGAGAGGAACAGAGGGACAGAGTGGCAGAGAGAGGAACAGAGGGGACAGAGTGGTGGAGGGAACAGAGGGGACAGAGTGGTGGAGAGAGGGACAGAGGGGACAGAGTGGTGAAGAGAGGAACAGAGGGGACAGAGTGGTGGAGAGAGGAACAGAGGGGACAGAGTGGTGGAGAGAGGAACAGAGGGGACAGAGTGGTGGAGAGAGGAACAGAGGGGACAGAGTGGTGGAGAGAGGAACAGAGGGGACAGAGTGGTGGAGAGAGGAACAGAGGGGACAGAGTGGCGGAGAGAGGAACAGAGGGGACAGAGTGGCAGAGAGAGGAACAGAGGGGACAGAGTGGTGGAGAGAGGAACAGAGGGGACAGAGTGGTGGAGAGAGGGACAGAGGGGACAGAGTGGTGAAGAGAGGAACAGAGGGGACAGAGTGGTGGAGAGAGGAACAGAGGGGACAGAGTGGTGGAAAGAGGAACAGAGGGGACAGAGAGAGACTAACAGAGGGGACAAAGAGAGAGGAACAGAGGGGACAGAGTGGTGGAGAGAGGAACAGAGGGGACAGAGTGGTGGAGAGAGGGACAGAGGGGACAGAGTGGTGGAGAGAGGAACAGAGGGGACAGAGTGGTGGAGAGAGGAACAGAGGGGACAGAGTGGTGGAGAGAGGAACAGAGGGGACAGAGTGGTGGAGAGAGGAACAGAGGGGACAGAGTGGTGGAGAGAGGAACAGAGGGGACAGAGTGGTGGAGAGAGGAACAGAGGGGACAGAGTGGTGGAGAGAGGAACAGAGGGGACAGAGTGGTGGAGAGAGGAACAGAGGGGACAGAGTGGTGGAGAGAGGACAGAGGGGACAGAGTGGCAGAGAGAGAGGGACAGAGGGGGCAGAGAGAGAGGAACAGAGGGGACAGAGAGAGAGGAACAGAGGGGACAGAGTGGTGGAGAGAGGAACAGAGGGGACAGAGTGGTGGAGAGAGGAACAGAGGGGACAGAGTGGCGGAGAGAGGAACAGAGGGGACAGAGTGGTGGAGAGAGGAACAGAGGGGACAGAGTGGTGGAGAGAGGAACAGAGGGGACAGAGTGGTGGAGAGAGGAACAGAGGGGACAGAGTGGTGGAGAGAGGACAGAGGGGCAGAGTGGTGGAGAGAGGAATAGAGGGGACAGAGTGGTGGAGAGAAGGACAGAGGGGACAGAGAGAGAGGAACAGAGGGGACAGAGAGAGAGGGGACAGAGGGGACAGAGTGGTGGAGAGAGGAATAGAGGGGACAGAGTGGTGGAGAGAGGAACAGAGGGGACAGAGTGATGGAGAGAGGGACAGAGGGGACAGAGTGGTGGAGAGAGGGACAGAGGGGACAGAGTGGTGGAGAGAGGAACAGGGGGACAGAGTGGTGGAGAGAGGGACAGAGGGGACAGAGTGGCAGAGAGAGAGGGACAGAGGGAGCAGAGTGGTGGAAAGAGGAACAGAGGGGATAGAGTGGGAGACAGAGGGGACAGAGTGGTGGAAAGAGGAATAGAGGGGACAGAGTGGTGGAAAGAGGAACAGAGGGGACAGAGTGGTGGAGAGAGGAACAGAGGGGACAGAGTGGTGGAGAGAGGAACAGAGGGGACAGAGTGGTGGAGAGAGGAACAGAGGGGACAGAGTGGTGGAGAGAGGAACAGAGGGGACAGAGTGGTGGAGAGAGGAACAGAGGGGACAGAGTGGCGGAGAGAGGAACAGAGGGGACAGAGTGGTGGAGAGAGGAACAGAGGGGACAGAGTGGTGGAGAGAGGAACAGGGGGGACAGAGTGGTGGAGAGAGGAACAGAGGGGACAGAGTGGTGGAGAGAGGAACAGGGGGGACAGAGTGGTGGAAAGAGGTACAGAGGGACAGAGTGGTGGAGAGAGGAACAGAGGGGACAGAGTGGTGGAGAGAGGAATAGAGGGGACAGAGTGGTGAAAGAGGAACAGAGGGGACAGAGTGGCAGAGAGAGGGACAGAGGGGCAGAGTGGTGGAAAGAGGGACAGAGGGACAGAGTGGCAGAGGAGAGGACAGAGGGGGCAGAGTGGTGGGGAGAGGAACAGAGGGACAGAATGGTGGAAAGAGGAACAGAGGGGACAGAATGGTGGAAAGAGGAACAGAGGGGACAGAGTGGTGGAGAGAGGAACAGAGGGGACAGAGTGGTGGAAAGAGGAACAGAGGGGACAGAGTGGTGGAGAGAGGAACAGAGGGGACAGAGTGGTGGAGAGAGGGACAGATGGGACAGAGTGGCAGAGAGAGGGACAGAGGGGGCAGAGAGAGGACAGAGGGGGCAGAGAGAGAGGAACAGAGGGGACAGAGTGGTGGAGAGAGAGGAATAGGGGACAGAGTGGTGGAGAGAGGGGGACAGAGTGGCAGAGAGAGGACAGAGGGACAGAGTGGTGGAGAGAGGAACAGAGGGGACAGAGTGGTGGAGAGAGGAACAGAGGGGCAGAGTGGTGGAGAGAGGAACAGAGGGGACAGAGTGGTGGAGAGAGGAACAGAGGGGACAGAGTGGTGGAGAGAGGAACAGAGGGGACAGAGTGGCAGAGAGAGAGGGACAGGGGGGGCAGAGTGGTGGAAAGAGGAACAGAGGGGACAGAGTGGCAGAGAGAGAGGGACAGAGGGGGCAGAGTGGTGGAGAGAGGAACAGAGGGGACAGAATGGTGGAAAGAGGAACAGGGGGACAGAGTGGTGGAAAGAGGAACAGAGGGGACAGAGTGGTGGAGAGAGGAACAGAGGGACAGAGTGGTGGAGAGAGGAACAGAGGGGACAGAGTGGTGGAAAGGGAACAGAGGGGACAGAGTGGCGGAGAGAGGAACAGAGGGGACAGAGTGGTGGAGAGAGGACATATGGGACAGAGTGGCAGAGAGAGGGACAGAGGGGCAGAGAGGGAACAGAGGGGCAGAGAGAGAGGGACAGAGGGGACAGAGTGGTGGAGAGAGGAATAGAGGGGACAGAGTGGTGGAGAGGGGACAGAGGGGACAGAGTGGTGGAGAGAGGAATAGAGGGACAGAGTGGTGGAGAGAGGAATAGAGGGGGCAGAGTGGCAGAGAGAGGGAACAGAGGGGACAGAGACAGGGAACAGAGGGACAGAGGAAGGAACAGAGGGGCAGAGAGAGGGGACAGAGGGGACAGAGTGGTGGAAAGAGGAACAGAGGGGACAGAGTGGTGGAGAGAGGAATAGGGGACAGAGTGGCAGAGAGGGACAGAGGGGGCAGAGAGAGGGAACAGAGGGGACAGAGTGGTGGAGAGAGGAACAGAGGGGACAGAGTGGTGGAGAGAGGGACAGAGGGGACAGAGGGGACAGAGAGAGAGGAACAGAGGGGACAGAGGAGAGGAACAGAGGGGACAGAGAGAGAGGAACAGAGGGGACAGAGTGGCGGAAAGAGGAACAGAGGGGACAGAGTGGTGGAGAGAGGAACAGGTGGACAGAGGGGACAGAGGGACAGAGGGGACAGAGTGGTGGAGAGAGGGAACAGAGGGGACAGAGTGGCAGAGAGAGGGACAGAGGGGGCAGAGAGAGGAACAGAGGGGACAGAGAGAGGAACAGAGGGGACAGAGAGAGAGGAACAGAGGGGACAGAGTGGCAGAGAGGGACAGAGGGGGCAGAGAGAGAGGAACAGAGGGACAGAGAGAGAGGAGGACAGAGAGAGGAACAGAGGGACAGAGAGGGAACAGAGGACAGAGTGGCGGAAAGAGGAACAGAGGGGACAGAGTGGTGGAGAGAGAGGAACAGAGTGGACAGAGGGGACAGAGGAACAGAGGGGACAGAGTGGTGGAGAGAGGACAGAGGGGACAGAGGGGACAGAGAGAGAGAGACAGAGGGGCAGAGCAGAGGAACAGAGGGGGCAGAGAGGAGGGGACAGAGGGGACAGAGTGGTGGAGAGAGGAACAGAGGGGACAGAGTGGTGGAGAGAGGAACAGAGGGGACAGAGTGGTGGAGAGAGGAAACAGAGGGGACAGAGTGGCAGAGAGAGAGGACAGAGGGGGCAGAGAGAGAACAGAGGGGACAGAGAGGGGGGCAGAGAGGAACAGAGGGGACAGAGTGGTGGAGAGAGGAACAGAGGACAGAGTGGTGGAGAGAGGAACAGAGGGGACAGAGTGGTGAGAGAGAATAGGGACAGAGGGGACAGAGGGCAGAGAGAGGAACAGAGGGACAGAGAAGGAACAGAGGGGGCAGAGAGAGAGGGGGACAGAGGGGACAGAGTGGTGGAAAGAGGAACAGAGGGGACAGAGTGGTGGAGAGAGGAATAGAGGGACAGAGTGGCAGAGAGAGAGGGACAGAGGGGCAGAGAGAGGAACAGAGGGGACAGAGAGAGAGGGAACAGAGGACAGAGAGGAATGGAGGGGACAGATGGCGGAAAGAGGAACAGAGGGGACAGAGTGGTGGAGAGAGAGGAACAGAGTGGACAGAGGGGACAGAGGGGACAGAGGGGACAGAGTGGTGGAGAGAGGAACAGAGGGGACAGAGTGGCAGAGAGAGGAACAGGGCAGAGAGAGGGAACAGAGGGGACAGAGTGGTGAGGGGACAGAGAGAGGAACAGGGGACAGACAGAGGGGACAGAGGGGACAGAGAGAGGGACAGAGAGAGAGGAACAGAGGACAGAGAGAGGAACAGAGGGGACAGAGAGAGAGAGGAACAGACAGGTGGCGGAAAGAGGAACAGAGGGGGACAGAGTGGTGGAGAGAGGAACAGAGTGGACAGAGGGGAGAGGGGACAGAGGGGACAGAGTGGTGAAGAGAGGGACAGGAAGGGAACAGAGAGGGACAGAGTGGAGAGAGAGAGGAGGAAGAGAGGGACAGAGAGGAGGGGACAGAGGGGCAGAGACAGAGGGGACAGAGGGGACAGAGGGGACAGAGTGGTGGAGAGAGGAATAGAGGGACAGAGTGGTGAGAGAGGGAACAGGGGACAGAGTGGTGGAGAGAGGAACAGGGGACAGAGGGAGGACAGAGGGCAGAGAGGAACAGAGGGACAGAGAGGGAACAGAGGGCAGAGAGAGAGGGGACAGGGGGACAGAGTGGTGGAAAGAGGAACAGAGGGGACAGAGTGGTGGAGAGAGGAACAGAGGGGACAGAGTGGTGGAAAGAGGAACAGACAGGGGACAGAGTGGTGGAGAGAGAGGACAGAGGGGACAGAGTGGTGGAGAGAGGAACAGAGGGGACAGAGTGGTGGAAAGAGGAACAGAGGGGACAGAGTGGCGGAGAGAGAGGAACAGGGGGACAGAGTGGTGGAGAGAGGGACAGAGGGGACAGAGTGGCAGAGAGAGGACAGAGGGGCAGAGAGAGAGGAACAGAGGGACAGAGTGGTGGAGAGAGAACAGAGACAGAGTGGACAGAGGGGACAGAGTGGTGGAGAGAGAGAGGGACAGAGGGACAGAGTGGTGGAGAGACAGAGGGGACAGAGTGGTGAAGAGAGGAACAGAGGGGACAGAGTGGCAGAGAGAGGGACAGAGGGGGCAGAGAGAGGAACAGAGGACAGAGGGTGGAGAGAGGAACAGAGGGACAGAGTGGTGGAGAGATGGACAGAGGGGACAGAGTGGTGAAGAGAACAGAGGGGACAGAGTGGTGGAAAGAGGAACAGAGGGGACAGAGAGGAACAGAGGGGACAAAGAGAGAGGAACAGAGGGGACAGAGTGGTGGAGAGAGGGGGGGGACAGAGTGGTGGAAAGAGGAACAGGACAGAGTGGTGGAGAGAGGAACAGAGGGACAGAGTGGTGGAAGAGGAACAGAGGGGACAGAGTGGAGGAGAGAGGAACAGAGGGACAGAGTGGGGGAGAGAGGAACAGGGGACAGAGGGAGACAGAGGGGACAGAGTGGTGGGGAGAGGAACAGAGGGACAGAGTGGTGGAGAGAGGGACAGAGGGGACAGAGTGGTGAAGAGAGGAACAGAGGGGACAGAGTGGTGGAGAGGGGAACAGACAGAGTGGTGGAGAGAGGGACAGAGGGGACAAGAGAGGGAACAGAGGGGACAGAGTGGTGGAGAGAGGACAGAGTGGCAGAGTGGTGACAGAGGGGACAGAGTGGTGGAAAAGAGGAACAGAGGGGACAGAGGTGGAAAGAGGAACAGGGGACAGAGTGGCGGAGAGGAACAGAGGGGACAGAGGGGACAGAGTGGTGAAGAGAGGAACAGGGGACAGAGTGGTGGAGAGAGGAACAGAGGGACAGATGGTGGAGACAGAGGGGACAGAGTGGCGGAGAGGACAGAGGACAGAGTGGCAGAGGGGGACAGAGTGGTGGAGAGAGGAACAGGGAGGACAGAGGTGGAGAGAGGACAGAGGGACAGAGTGGTGAAGAGAGAACTCACAGGTGGTGGAGAGGGAACAGAGGGGACAGAGTGGTGGAGAGAGGAACAGAGGGGACAGAGTGGTGGAGAGAGGAACAGAGGGGACAGAGTGGTGGAAAGAGAGGACAGAGTGGTGGAGAGAGGAACAGAGGGGACAGAGTGGCGGAGAGAGGAACAGAGGACAGAGTGGCAGAGAGAGGAACAGAGGGGACATAGTGGTGGAGAGAGGAACAGAGGACAGAGTGGTGGAGAGGGGGACAGAGGGGACAGATAGTGGAAGAGAGGAACAGAGGGGACAGAGTGGTGGAGAGAGGAACAGAGGGACAGAGTGGTGGAAAGAGGAACAGAGGGGACAGAGAGAGACTAACAGAGGGGACAAAGAGAGAGGAAACAGAGGGGACAGAGTGGTGGAGAGAGGAACAGAGGGGACAGAGTGGTGGAGAGAGGGGACAGAGGGGACAGAGTGGTGAACAGAGGAACAGAGGGGACAGAGTGGTGGAGAGAGGAACAGAGGGGACAGAGTGGTGGAGAGAGGAACAGAGGGGACAGAGGGTGGAGAGGGGAACAGAGGGACAGAGTGGTGGAGATAGGGAACAGGGGGACAGAGTGGTGGAGAGAGGACAGAGGGGACAGAGTGGTGGAGAGAGGAACAGAGGGGACAGAGTGGTGGAGAGAGGAACAGAGGGGACAGAGTATGGAGAGAGGGACAGGGGACATTGGCAGAGAGTGATAGAGGGCAGAGAGAGATAACAGGGACAGAGAGAGGAACAGAGGGGACAGAGTGGGGAGAGAGGAACAGGGGGACAGAGTGGTGGAGAGAGGAACAGGGGACAGAGTGGCGGAGAGAGGAACAGAGGGGACAGAGTGGTGGAGAGAGGAACAGAGGGGACAGAGTGGTGGAGAGGTGGGAACAGGGGACAGAGTGGTGGAGAGAGGAACAGGGGACAGAGTGGTGGAGAGAGGGACAGGGGACAGAGTGGTGGAGAGAGGAATAGAGGACAGAGTGGTGATATTAGGACAGAGGGGACAGAGATATTAGGAACAGAGGGGACAGAGGAGAGGACAGGGGACAGAGTGGTGGAGAGAGGAACAGAGGGGACAGAGTGGTGGAGAGAGGAATAGAGGGGACAGAGTGATGGAGAGAGGGACAGAGGGACAGGTGGTGGAGAGAGGGACAGGGGGACAGAGTGGTGGAGAGAGAACAGGGGGACAGAGTGGTGGAGAGAGGGACAGAGGGGATAGAGGGCGGAGAGAGAACAGAGGGGACAGAGTGGTGGAAAGAGGAACAGATATAGAGTGGGAGAGAGGAACAGAGGGGACAGAGTGGTGGAAAGAGGAATAGAGGGGACAGAGTGGTGAAAGAGGAACAGAGGGGACAGAGTGGTGGAGAGAGGAATAGGGGGACAGAGTGGTGGAGAGAGGGACAGAGGACAGAGTGGTGGAAAGAGGAACAGAGGGGACAGAGTGGTGAAAGAGAGGAACAGAGGGGACAGAGTGGTGGAGAGAGGGACAGAGGGGACAGAGTGGCGGAGAGAGGAACAGAGGGGACAGAGTGGTGGAGAGAGGAACAGAGGGGACAGAGTGGTGGAGAGAGGAACAGGGGGACAGAGTGGTGGAGAGAGGAACAGGGGGACAGAGTGGTGGAGAGAGGAACAGGGGACAGAGTGGTGAAGAGAGAACAGAGGGGACAGAGTGGCAGAGAGAGAGGGACAGAGGGGGCAGAGTGGTGGAAAGAGGGACAGAGGGGACAGAGTGGCAGTGAGAGAGGACAGAGGGCAGAGTGGTGGGGAAACAGAGGGGACAGAATGGTGGAAAGAGGAACAGAGGGGACAGAATGGTGGAAAGAGAACAGAGGGACAGAGTGGTGGAGAGAGGAACAGAGGGGACAGAGTGGTGGAAAGAGGAACAGAGGGGACAGAGTGGTGGAGAGAGGAACAGAGGGGACAGAGGGTGGAGAGAGGGACAGATGGGACAGAGTGGCAGAGAGAGGACAGAGGGGGGCAGAGAGGAGACAGGGGGCAGAGAGAGAGGAACAGAGGGGACAGAGTGGTGGAGAGAGATAGGGGGACAGAGTGGTGGAGAGAGGAACAGGGGGACAGAGTGGCAGAGAGAGAGGACAGAGGGGACAGAGTGGTGGAGAGAGGAACAGACAGAGTGGTGGAGAGAGGAACAGAGGGGGCAGAGTGGTGGAGAGAGAAACAGGGGGACAGAGTGGTGGAGAGAGGAACAGAGGGGACAGAGTGGTGGAGAGAGAGATTACAGAGGACAGAGTGGCAGAGAGAGAGAAGGGACAGAGGGGGCAGAGTGGTGGAAAGAGGGACAGAGGGGACAGAGTGGCAGAGAGGAGGGACAGAGGGGACAGAGTGGTGGAGAGAGGAACAGAGGGACAGAGGGTGGAAAGAGGAACAGAGGGGACAGGTGGTGGAAAGAGGAACAGAGGGGACAGAGTGGTGGAGAGAGGAACAGGGGACAGAGTGGTGGAGAGAGGAACAGAGGGGACAGAGTGGTGGAAAGAGGAACAGAGGGGACAGAGTGGCGGAGAGAGGGGACAGAGGGGACAGAGTGGTGGAGAGAGGACATATGGGACAGAGTGGCAGACAGAGGACAGAGGGGGCAGAGAGAGGAACAGAGGGGCAGCAGAGGGGACAGAGGGGACAGAGGGTGGAGAGGGGACAGAGTGGTGGAGAGAGGGACAGAGGGGACAGAGTGGTGGAGAGATAACAGAGGGGACAGAGTGGTGGAGAGAGGAATAGAGGGGGCAGAGTGGCAGAGGAGGACAGGGGGACAGAGAGAGGACAGGGGACAGAGAGAGAGGAACAGAGGGGCAGAGAGGAGGACAGAGGGGACAGAGTGGTGGAAAGAGGAACAGAGGGACAGAGTGGTGGAGAGGAATAGACAGAGTGGTGGAGAGAGGAACAGGGGACAGAGGGGGCAGAGAGGGGGGACAGAGGAGAGGGGTGGTGGAACAGAGGGGACAGAGTGGCGGAACAGAGGGGACAGAGTGGTGGAGAGAGGAACAGAGGGACAGAGGGGACAGAGGGGACAGAGGGGACAGAGTGGTGGAGAGAGGAACAGAGGGACAGAGTGGCAGAGTGGACAGAGGGCAGAGAGAGGAACAGAGGGGACAGAGGAGGAACAGAGGGGACAGAGAGGAGGAACAGAGGGACAGAGTGGCAGAGGAACAGAGGGTGGAGCAGAGGAACAGGGGGACAGAGTGGTGGAGAACAGAGGGGACAGAGGGAGAGAGGAATAGACAGAGTGGTGGAGAGGGACAGAGGGACAGAGTGGTGGAGAGAGGAACAGGGGACAGAGTGGCAGAGAGAGGGACAGAGGGGGCAGAGAGATGAAAGAGGAACAGAGGGACAGAGTGGCAGAGAGGGAACAGAGGGACAGAGGTGGAAAGAGGAACAGAGGGGACAGAGTGGTGGAGAGAGGAACAGAGGGGACAGAGTGGTGGAAGAGGAACAGAGGGGACAGAGTGGTGGAAAGGAACAGAGGGGACAGAGTGGTGGAGAGAGGAACAGGGGACAGAGTGGTGGAGAGAGAACAGAGGGGACAGAGTGGTGGAGAGAGGAACAGAGGGGACAGAGGAGGAACAGAGGGGACAGAGTGGTGGAGAGGGACAGGGACAGGGGACAGGAGTGGACAGAGGGACAGAGGAGGAGAGAGGGACAGAGGGGACAGAGTGGACAGAGGGGACAGAGGGGACAGAGTGGTGGAGAAAGAGGGACAGAGGGGAGCAGAGGGGACAGAGAGGGAACAGGGGACAGAGAGTGAGAGGGGACAGAGGGGACAGAGTGGTGGAGAGAGGAACAGGGGGACAGAGGGGGAACAGAGGGGACAGAGGGGACAGAGTGGTGGAGAGAGAGGAACAGAGGGGACAGAGTGGCAGAGAGAGGAACAGAGGGGACAGAGTGGACAGAGTGGAGATGGGACAGAGGGGACAGAGGGGACAGAGTGGTGGAGAGAGGACAGAGGGGACAGAGTGGACAGGTGGACAGAGTGGACAGATGGGACAGTTACAGAGTGGACAGATGGGACAGACAGAGTGGACAGAGGGGACAGAGTGGTGGAGAGGAGGGACAGAGGGGACAGAGTGGACAGAGTGGACAGATGGGACAGGGGACAGAGGGTGGACAGAGTGGACATAGTGGACAGAGTGGACAGATGGGACAGAGGGACAGAGTGGTGGAGAGAGAGGAACAGGTGGACAGACAGAGGGACAGGGACAGAGTGGTAGATATAGACAGAGGGACAGTTGGACAGATGGGACAGAGGACAGAGTGGTGGAGAGAGGACAGGGGACAGACAGAGGGGACAGAGGGGACAGTGGTGGAGAGAGGAACAGAGGGGACAGAGAGAGACAGAGGGGACAGAGGGGAGGGGGCAGTGGTGGAGAGAGAGAACAGAGGGGACAGAATGGTGGAAAGAGGAACAGAGGGACAGAGTGGTGGAGAGGAACAGAGGGGACAGAGAGGGAACAGGGGACAGAGGGGACAGAGTGGAGAGAGAGAGGGACAGAGGGGACAGAGTGGAGAGAGGAACAGAGTGGACAGAGGGGACAGAGAGAGAGGAACAGAGGGGACAGAGTGGACAGAGTGGACAGATGGGACAGAGAGAGAGGAACAGAGGGGACAGAGTGGTGGAGAGAGATGGACAGAAGGGACAGAGTGGTGGAGAGAGAGGGACTGAGGGGACAGAGTGGTGGAGAGGGGACAGAGAGAGAGGAACAGAGGGGACAGAGTGGACAGAGGGGACAGAGTGAGGAACAGAGGGGACAGAGGGGACAGAGGGGACAGAGGGGACAGAGTGGTGGAGAGAGAGGGGACAGAGTAGACAGAGGGGACAGAGAGAGAGGAACAGAGGGGACAGAGTGGACAGAGGGGACAGAGTGGCGGAGAGAGAGGGACAGGGGGACAGAGTGGAGAGGGGACAGAGGGGACAGAGTGGACAGATGGACAGAGGGACAGAGTGGACAGGGGGACACAGAGGGGGGACAGAGTGGACAGAGGGACAGACAGAGGGGACAGACTGGAGAGAGAGGGACAGAGGGGACAGAGGGGACAGAGGGGACAGACTGGCAGAGGAGAGGACAGAGGGACAGAGGGGACAGAGGGGAAGAGTACAGACCTAGTGGACAGGGGACAGAGGACAGAGGGGACAGAAGTGGCGGAGAGGGGACAGAGGGGGACAGAGGGGACAGAGGCTGGGAACAGAGGGGACAGAGTGGTGGAGAGAGATGGACAGAGGGGACAGAGTGGTGGAGAGAGAGGGACAGAGGGACAGTGGTGGACAGAGAGAGAGGAACAGAGGGGACAGAGTGGACAGAGGGACAGAGTGGTGGAGAGGGGACAGAGGGACAGTCTGTAGACAGAGGGGACAGAGGAGGACAGAGGGACAGAGGGGACAGACAGGGGACAGACCCTGGACAGAGAGGACAGAGTGGACCCTAGACAGTGGGGAGAGAGAGGACAGAGGTGACAGAGTGGACAGACAGACCAGTGGACAGATGGGACAGAGGGGACAGAGTGGACAGAGGGGACAGAGTGGACAGAGGGGACAGAGGGGACAGAGTGGACAGAGGGGACAGAGTGGACAGAGGGGACAGACTGGCGGAGAGAGAGGGACAGAGGGGACAGAGGGGACAGAGGGGACAGACTGGCAGAGAGAGGGACAGAGGGGACAGAGGGGACAGAGGGGAGAGAGTGGACAGAGTGGACAGAGGGGACAGAGGGGACAGAGGGGACAGAGTGGCGGAGAGAGAGGGACAGAGGGGACAGAGGGGACAGAGGGGACAGAGTTGCGGAGAGAGAGGGATGGGGAGAGCTGGGAAGAGGGGGTTGGAGCGAGTGAGGGAGGGAGTGAGTGAGAGATGGAGGGAGTGAAGGAGGGGTGATCCTGGGGGTTGGGTGACTCATCGGTGTGTGTGTGTGTGTGTGTGTGTGTGTGTGTGTGTGTGTGTGTGTGTACCTGTGTGTGTGTGTGTGTGTGTGTGTGTGTGTGTGTGTGTGTGTGTGTGTGTGTGTGTGTGTGTGTGTGTGTGTGTGTGTGCGTCACTGCTACTGCTGGAGGAGGAGATAGTGGAGAGGTCTACGCATTTAATTACTACCTAGCACACATACGCACACAAACACACACACACAGACACAAACACACACACACAGACATAAACACACACACACACACAGACATAAACACACTAGCATTGCAAATACAAGTAAACTCTCTAACCCCAAAATATCAAATGGTAGCCCCTGGCCAGAATGATGTCACCACCAAAGGTTACCAAAGCAAAATAGATATTTAGATATTACTGGGTGATATTACTGGGTGATATTACTGGGTGATATTACTGGGTGATATTACTGGGTGATATTACTGGGTGATATTACTGGGTGATATTACTGGGTGATATTACTGGGTGATATTACTGGGTGATATTATTGGGTGATATTACTGGGTGATATTACTGGGTGATATTACTGGGTGTTATTACTGGGTGATATTACTGGGTGATATTACTGGGTGATATTACTGGGTGATATTACTGGGTGATATTACTGGGTGATATTACTGGGTGATATTACTGGGTGATATTACTGGGTGATATTACTGGGTGATATTACTGGGTGATATTACTGGGTGATATTACTGGGTGATATTACTGGGTGATATTACTGGGTGATATTACTGGGTGTTATTACTGGGTGATATTACTGGGTGATATTACTGGGTGATATTACTGGGTGATATTATTGGGTGATATTACTGGGTGATATTACTGGGTGATATTACTGGGTGATATTACTGGGTGATATTACTGGGTGATATTATTGGGTGATATTACTGGGTGATATTACTGGGTGATATTACTGGGTGATATTACTGGGTGAAAATATTGGGTGATATTAATGGGTGATATTATTGAGTGATATTACTGGGTGATATTACTAGGTGATATTATTGGGTGATATTACTGGGTGATATTACTGGGTGATATTACTGGGTGATATTACTGGGTGATATTACTGGGTGATATTACTGGGTGATATTACTGGGTGATATTACTGGGTGATATTACTGAGTGATATCACTGGGTGATATTACTGGGTGATATTACTAAGTGATATTACTGAGTTATATTACTGGGTGATATTACTGGGTGATATTACTAAGTGATATTACTGGGTGATATTACTGGGTGATATTACTGGGTGATATCACTGGGTGATATTACTGGGTGATATTACTAAGTGATATTACTGAGTTATATTACTGGGTGATATTACTAAGTGATATTACTGGGTGATATTACTGAGTGATATTACTGGGTGATATTACTGGGTGATATTACTGGGTGATATTACTAAGTGATATTACTGGGTGATATTACTGGGTGATATTACTAAGTGATATTACTGGGTGATATTACTGGGTGATATTACTGGGTGATATTACTGAGTGATATTACTGGGTGATATTACTGGGTGATATTACTGGGTGATATTACTAGTGATATTACTGGGTGATATTACTGGGTGATATTCTACTGAGTGATATTACTGGGTGATATTACTGGGTGATATTGCTGAGTGATATTACTGGGTGATATTACTGGGTGATATTACTAAGTGATATTACTGGGTGATATTACTGGGTGATATTACTAAGTGATATTACTGAGTGATATTACTGAGTGATAATACTGGGTGATATTACTGGGTGATATTACTGGGTGATATTACTGGGTGATATTACTGGGTGATATTACTGGTGATATTACTGGGTGATATTACTATATTACTAAGTGATATTACTGAGTGATAATACTGGGTGATATTACTGGGTGATATTACTGGGTGATATTACTGAGTGATATTACTGAGTGATATTATTGGTGATATTACTAAGTGATATTACTAAGGATATTACTAAGTGATATTGAGTGATATTATTGGTGATATTACTGAGTGATATTACTGAGTGATATTACTAAGTGATATTACTGGGTGATATTACTGGGTGATATTACTGAGTGATATTACTGGGTGATATTACTGGGTGATATTACTAAGTGATATTACTGGGTGATATTACTGGGTGATATTACTGGGTGATATTACTGAGTGATATTACTGGGTGATATTACTGAGTGATATTACTGGGTGATACTACTGGGTGATATTACTGAGTGATATTACTGAGTGATATTACTGGGTGATATTACTGGGTGATATTACTGGGTGATATTACTGGGTGATATTACTGGGTGATATTACTGGGTGATATTACTGAGTGATATTACTGGGTGATATTACTGGGTGATATTACTGAGTGATATTACTGGGTGATATTACTGGGTGATATTACTGGGTGATATTACTGGGTGATATTACTGGGTGATATTACTGGGTGATATTACTAAGTGTTATTACTGAGTGATATTACTGGGTGATATTACTGGGTGATATTACTGTGTGATATTACTGGGTGATATTACTGGGTGATATTACTGAGTGATATTACTGGGTGATACTACTGGGTGATATTACTGAGTGATATTACTGAGTGATATTACTGGGTGATATTACTGGGTGTTATTACTGGGTGATATTACTGGGTGATATTACTGGGTGATATTACTGAGTGATATTACTGAGTGATATTCATAGTATGGTGATATGGAGTGATGTTTAGCAACAAAAGAAAAATCATTATTTATTATTAAATACTCAGGAAAGGTCGAGGATTATCAAACAGTAGAAAAACTACCTGTCACATCTGTGAACCCCATTATTATTATTATTATTATTAAGGCTGGGATTCATTCAAACCCACCATAGCAATGTTTACAGTGTCTTTATTTACAAATGTCATCCTGTGTCTGGTAAAGTGAAAGCATATCTGTGAGGGGAATCAGCTCTTCGAGTAAGTCTAGATTTTTATACAGTACCCAAGACCAGTCTGTAGTTGTAGTTTATATACAGTACCCTATACCAGTCTGTAGTTGTAGTTTATATACAGTACCCTATACCAGTCTGTAGTTGTAGTTTATATACAGTACCCTATACCAGTCTGTAGTTGTAGTTTTATATACAGTACCCAAGACCAGTCTGTAGTTGTAGTTTATATACAGTACCCTATACCAGTCTGTAGTTGTAGTTTATATACAGTCCCTATACCAGTCTGTAGTTGTAGTTTTATATACAGTACCCAAGACCAGTCTGTAGTTGTAGTTTATATACAGTACCCTAGACCAGTCTGTAGTTGTAGTTTATATACAGTACCCAAGACCAGTCTGTAGTTGTAGTTTATATACAGTACCCTAGACCAGTCTGTAGTTGTAGTTTATATACAGTACCCTATACCAGTCTGTAGTTGTAGTTTATATACAGTACCCTATACCAGTCTGTAGTTGTAGTTTATATACAGTACCCTATACCAGTCTGTAGTTGTAGTTTTATATACAGTCCCCAAGACCAGTCTGTAGTTGTAGTTTATATACAGTACCCAAGACCAGTCTGTAGTTGTAGTTTATATACAGTACCCAAGACCAGTCTGTAGTTGTAGTTTATATACAGTACCCTATACCAGTCTGTAGTTTATATACAGTACCCTATACCAGTCTGTAGTTGTAGTTTATATACAGTACCCTATACCAGTCTGTAGTTGTAGTTTATATACAGTACCCTATACCAGTCTGTAGTTGTAGTTTTATATACAGTACCCAAGACCAGTCTGTAGTTGTAGTTTATATACAGTACCCAGACCAGTCTGTAGTTGTAGTTTATATACAGTCTGTAGTTGTAGTTTATATACAGTACCCTAGACCAGTCTGTAGTTGTAGTTTATATACAGTACCCAAGACCGGTCTGTAGTTGTAGTTTATATACAGTACCCTATACCAGTCTGTAGTTGTAGTTTATATACAGTACCCTATACCAGTCTGTAGTTGTAGTTTATATACAGTACCCTATACCAGTCTGTAGTTGTAGTTTATATACAGTACCCTAGACCAGTCTGTAGTTGTAGTTTATATACAGTACCCTAGACCAGTCTGTAGTTGTAGTTTATATACAGTACCCTAGACCAGTCTGTAGTTGTAGTTTTATATACAGTACCCAAGACCAGTCTGTAGTTGTAGTTTATATACAGTACCCTATACCAGTCTGTAGTTTTTATATGGTACCCAAGACCAGTCTGTAGTTGTAGTTTATATACAGTACCCTAGACCAGGCTGTAGTTGTAGTTTATATACAGTACCCTAGACCAGTCTGTAGTTGTAGTTTACATACAGTACCCAAGACCAGTCTGTAGTTGTAGTTTATATACAGTACCCTAGACCAGTCTGTAGTTGTAGTTTATATACAGTACCCTAGACCAGTACCCTAGACCGGTCTGTAGTTGTAGTTTATATACAGTACCCTAGACCAGTCTGTAGTTGTAGTTTATATACAGTACCCTAGACCAGTCTGTAGTTGTAGTTTATATACAGTACCCAAGACCAGTACCCTAGACAGGGCTGTAGTTGTAGTTTATATACAGTACCCAAGACCAGGCTGTAGTTGTAGTTTATATACAGTACCCAAGACCAGTCTGTAGTTGTAGTTTATATACAGTACCCAAGACCAGGCTGTAGTTGTAGTTTATATACAGTACCCAAGACCAGTCTGTAGTTGTAGTTTATATACAGTACCCTAGACCGGTCTGTAGTTGTAGTTTATATACAGTACCCTATACCAGTCTGTAGTTGTAGTTTATATACAGTACCCTAGACCAGTCTGTAGTTGTAGTTTATATACAGTACCCTAGACCGGTCTGTAGTTGTAGTTTATATACAGTACCCTATACCAGTCTGTAGTTGTAGTTTATATACAGTACCCTATACCAGTCTGTAGTTGTAGTTTACATACAGTACCCAAGACCGGTCTGTAGTTGTAGTTTATATACAGTACCCTAGACCAGTACCCTAGACCAGTACCCTAGACCAGTACCCTAGACCAGTCTGTAGTTGTAGTTTATATACAGTACCCTAGACCAGTCTGTAGTTGTAGTTTATATACAGTACCCTAGACCAGTACCCTAGACCAGTACCCTAGACCAGTACCCTAGACCAGTACCCTAGACCAGTCTGTAGTTGTAGTTTATATACAGTACCCTAGACCAGTCTGTAGTTGTAGTTTATATACAGTACCCAAGACCAGTCTGTAGTTGTAGTTTATATACAGTACCCTAGACCAGTCTGTAGTTGTAGTTTATATACAGTACCCTAGACCGGTCTGTAGTTGTAGTTTATATACAGTACCCTAGACCGGTCTGTAGTTGTAGTTTATATACAGTACCCTAGACCAGTCTGTAGTTGTAGTTTATATACAGTACCCTAGACAGGGCTGTAGTTGTAGTTTATATACAGTACCCTAGACCGGTCTGTAGTTGTAGTTTATATACAGTACCCTAGACCGGTCTGTAGTTGTAGTTTATATACAGTACCCTAGACCGGTCTGTAGTTGTAGTTTATATACAGTACCCTAGACCGGTCTGTAGTTGTAGTTTATATACAGTACCCTAGACCAGTCTGTAGTTGTAGTTTATATACAGTACCCTAGACCAGTCTGTAGTTGTAGTTTATATACAGTACCCTAGACCGGTCTGTAGTTGTAGTTTATATACAGTACCCAAGACAGGGCTGTAGTTGTAGTTTATATACCCTAGACCGGTTTGTGGAAATGTGAAATTAATATAGGAGAATATAACACATTAGATCTGGTAAAAGATAATACATCTTTGAGAGAAAGGCCATACATTCAGATAGGAGTCTAGGTGTAACTTAGATTGTGGCCACCAGATGGCAGCAGTGTGTGTGCAAAGCTTCAGACTGATCAAGTGAAGAATTACATGACTACACAATATGTTGTATTAAGTCTGCTAGGAGTTTGTCCAAATGTGCCTAATAGGTCAATTGATATATTTTCAAGTACATAACTATAAAGAACATGCAAAAATTATATGGTAATAAAAATGTTTAGTTTACACACCCAGGACTGTCATACGTGTTGGATCATTGGCTTATACACTAATTTTCACGCCTCTAGAGGGCCGGTCGGGGTGGGTGTGAAGTCAGACTGCAGACCCCAGTTCCTACATTTAAATATAAAAATTATTTTATAAAACAAAACTATGCTACATTTTATCTCTGGGACCCTCAGGATGATAATCAGAGCAAGATTACTGAATGTAAGAACATTATTTACCTTCATAGGTGAATCTATCAAACCAGTTGTCGCGATATAAGTTTTTTGTTCTTGCGCACTCTCCTCAAACAATAGCATGGTATTTATTTAGCTGTAATCGCTACTGTAAATTGGATACTGCAGTTAGATTAACAATAATTTAAGCTTTCTGCCCATATAAGACATGTCTATGTCCCGGAAAGTTGGCTTTAGTATACAACATCATTCTAGTCACATTAGCAACAACTGTCCCGGTTTAGGGACACCAATCCTGTAGTTAAATTGGTTCCAAGTGTTTGAAATATAAACAATAATACAAGACTTGACGTCCCTGCAGTGGAATAAGAATAATAAAGAATAAGAGGTAAGAAAGTAGAACTATGTTATTTCTATGCTAGAAGTACTAGGCTGTACATCCTATAGATGTTTCCAAGCCATGTTGTGGAAAAGCCAGGAGGAAAATCCAAACGTGGATATATTGTTGCACTTTCAACCTTATACAGGTCTAACCTGACATGTGACTAAAGCAGGGGATTCAAACTGACACAAATGACAGACATTACATGGAACTGCACTGGACTTGTAGATCGTTGAATCTGCAGGAACAGCCATCACACCACCAACCTACTACAGTCACAGCCATCACACCACCAACCTACTACAGTCACAGCCATCACACTACCAACCTACTACAGTCACAGCCATCACACCACCAACCTACTACAGTCACAGCCATCACACCACCAAACTACTACAGTCACAGCCATCACACCACCAAACTACTACAGTCACAGCCATCACACCACCAACCTACTACAGTCACAGCCATCACACCACCAACCTACTACAGTCACAGCCATCACACCACCAACCTACTACAGTCACATCCATCACACCACCAACCTACTACAGTCACAGCCATCACACCACCAACTACTACAGTCACAGCCATCACACCACCAACCTACTACAGTCACAGCCATCACACCACCAACCTACTACAGTCACAGCCATCACACCACCAAACTACTACAGTCACAGCCATCACACCACCAACCTACTACAGTCACAGCCATCACACCACCAACCTACTACAGTCACAGCCATCACACCACCAACCTACTACAGTCACAGCCATCACACCACCAAACTACTACAGTCACAGCCATCACACCACCAACCTACTACAGTCACAGCCATCACACCACCAACCTACTACAGTCACAGCCATCACACCACCAACCTACTACAGTCACAGCCATCACACCACCAACCTACTACAGTCACAGCCATCACACCACCAAACTACTACAGTCACAGCCATCACACCACCAACCTACTACAGTCACAGCCATCACACCACCAACCTACTACAGTCACAGCCATCACACCACCAACCTACTACAGTCACAGCCATCACACCACCAACCTACTACAGTCACAGCCATCACACCACCAACCTACTACAGTCACATCACACCACCAGCCTACTACAGTCACAGCCATCACACCACCACCTACTACAGTCACAGCCATCACACCACCAACCTACTACAGTCACAGCCGTCACACCACCAGCCTACTACAGTCACTACAGTCACAGCCATCACACCACCAACCTACTACAGTCACAGCCGTCACACCACCAACCTACTACAGTCACAGCCATCACACCACCAACCTACTACAGTCACAGCCATCACACCACCAACCTACTACAGTCACAGCCATCACACCACCAACCTACTACAGTCACAGCCATCACACCACCAACCTACTACAGTCACAGCCATCACACCACCAGCCTACTACAGTCACACCACCAACCTACTACAGTCACAGCCATCACACCACCAACCTACTACAGTCACAGCCATCACACCACCAACCTACTACAGTCACACCACCAGCCTACTACAGTCACAGCCATCACACCACCAAACCTACTACAGTCACAGCCATCACACCACCAACCTACTACAGTCACAGCCATCACACCACCAACCTACTACAGTCACAGCCATCACACCACCAACCTACTACAGTCACAGCCACCACCACCTACTACAGTCACAGCCATCACACCACCAACCTACTACAGTCACACCACCAACCTACTACAGTCACACCACCACCACCTACTACAGTCACAGCCATCACACTACCAACCTACTACAGTCACAGCCATCACACCACCAACCTACTACAGTCACACCACCAACACCACCAACCTACTACAGTCACACCACCAACCTACTACAGTCACACCACCAAACTACTACAGTCACAGCCATCACACCACCAACCTACTACAGTCACAGCCATCACACCACCAACCTACTACAGTCACAGCCATCACACCACCAACCTACTACAGTCACACCACCAACCTACTACAGTCACACCACCAACCTACTACAGTCACAGCCATCACACCACCAAACCTACTACAGTCACAGCCATCACACCACCAAACTACTACAGTCACAGCCACACACCACCAACCTACTACAGTCACAGCCATCACACCACCAACCTACTACAGTCACAGCCATCACACCACCAGCCTACTACAGTCACAGCACAGTCACACCACCAAACTACTACAGTCACAGCCATCACACCACCAAACTACTACAGTCACAGCCATCACAGTCACACCAACACTACTACAGTCACAGCCATCACACCACCAACCTACTACAGTCACAGCCATCACACCACCAACCTACTACAGTCACAGCCATCACACCACCAACCTACTACAGTCACAGCCACCAACCTACTACAGTCACACCACCAACCTACTACAGTCACAGCCATCACACCACCAACCTACTACAGTCACAGCCCTCACACCACCAACCTACTACAGTCACAGCCATCACACCACCAACCTACTACAGTCACAGCCATCACACCACCAAACTACTACAGTCACAGCCATCACACCACCAACCTACTACAGTCACAACAGTCACACCACCAGCCTACTACAGTCACACCACCAACCTACTACAGTCACACCACCAACCTACTACAGTCACACCACCAAACTACTACAGTCACACCACCAACCTACTACAGTCACACCACCAAACTACTACAGTCACAGCCATCACACCACCAACCTACTACAGTCACAGCCATCACACCACCAACCTACTACAGTCACAGCAGTCACACCACCAAACTACTACAGTCACACCACCAACCTACACACACACCACACAAACTACTACAGTCACAGCCATCACACCACCAACCTACTACAGTCACAGCCATCACACCACCAGCCTACTACAGTCACACCACCAAACCTACTACAGTCACAGCCGTCACACCACCAACCTACTACAGTCACACCACACACCACCAAACTACTACAGTCACACCATCAACAACCTACTACAGTCACAGCCATACTACACCACCAACCTACTACAGTCACAGCCATCACACCACCAGCCTACTACAGTCACAGCCATCACACCACCAACCTACTACAGTCACATCCATCACACCACCAACCTACTACAGTCACATCCATCACACCACCAGCCTACTACAGTCACACCACCAACCTACTACAGTCACACCACCAACCTACTACAGTCACAGCTGTCACACCACCAACCTACTACAGTCACATCCATCACACCACCAACCTACTACAGTCACACCACCAACCTACTACAGTCACATCCATCACACCACCAACCTACTACAGTCACAGCCATCACACCACCAACCTACTACAGTCACACCACCAACCTACTACAGTCACACCACCAGCCTACTACAGTCACACCACCAACCTACTACAGTCACACCACCAACCTACTACAGTCACAGCCGTCACACCACCAACCTACTACAGTCACATCCATCACACCACCAACCTACTACAGTCACAGCCATCACACCACCAACCTACTACAGTCACAGCCATCACACCACCAACCTACTACAGTCACAGCCATCACACCACCAACCTACTACAGTCACACCACCAGCCTACTACAGTCACAGCCATCACACCACCAAACTACTACAGTCACAGCCATCACACCACCAGCCTACTACAGTCACAGCCATCACACCACCAACCTACTACAGTCACAGCCATCACACCACCAACCTACTACAGTCACACCACCAACCTACTACAGTCACAGCCATCACACCACCAGCCTACTACAGTCACAGCCATCACACCACCAACCTACTACAGTCACAGCCATCACACCACCAGCCTACTACAGTCACAGCCATCACACCACCAAACTACTACAGTCACACCACCAGCCTACTACAGTCACAGCCATCACACCACCAACCTACTACAGTCACAGCCACTCACACCCACCAACCTACTACAGTCACACCACCAACCTACTACAGTCACAGCCATCACACCACCAGCCTACTACAGTCACAGCCGTCACACCACCAACCTACTACAGTCACAGCCATCACACCACCAACCTACTACAGTCACAGCCATCACACCACCAACCTACTACAGTCACACCACCAACCTACTACAGTCACAGCCATCACACCACCAACCTACTACAGTCACAGCCATCACACCACCAACCTACTACAGTCACAGCCATCACACCACCAGCCTACTACAGTCACAACAGTCACACCACCAAACTACTACAGTCACAGCCATCACACCACCAACCTACTACAGTCACAGCCATCACACCACCAACCTACTACAGTCACAGCCATCACACCACCAACCTACTACAGTCACAGCCATCACACCACCAACCTACTACAGTCACAGCCACCAACCTACTACAGTCACAGCCATCACACCACCAACCTACTACAGTCACAGCCATCACACCACCAACCTACTACAGTCACAGCCATCACACCACCAACCTACTACAGTCACAGCCATCACACCACCAACCTACTACAGTCACAGCCATCACACCACCAACCTACTACAGTCACAGCCATCACACCACCAAACTACTACAGTCACAGCCATCACACCACCAACCTACTACAGTCACAGCAGTCACACCACCAGCCTACTACAGTCACAGCCATCACACCACCAACCTACTACAGTCACACCACCAACCTACTACAGTCACAGCCACACCACCAACCTACTACAGTCACAGCCATCACACCACCAACCTACACAGTCACACCACCAACCTACTACAGTCACAGCCACACACCACCAACCTACTACAGTCACAGCCATCACACCACCAACCTACTACAGTCACAGCCACACACCACCAACCTACTACAGTCACAGCCATCACACCACCAACCTACTACAGTCACAGCCGTCACACCACCAGCCTACTACAGTCACAGCCATCACACCACCAACCTACTACAGTCACAGCCATCACACCACCAGCCTACTACAGTCACAGCCATCACACCACCAACCTACTACAGTCACATCCATCACACCACCAACCTACTACAGTCACATCCATCACACCACCAACCTACAGTCACACCACCAACCTACTACAGTCACAGCCATCACACCACCAACCTACTACAGTCACAGCCATCACACCACCAACCTACTACAGTCACAGCCATCACACCACCAACCTACTACAGTCACACCACCAACCTACTACAGTCACAGCCATCACACCACCAACCTACTACAGTCACAGCCATCACACCACCAACCTACTACAGTCACACCACCAACCTACTACAGTCACAGCCATCACACCACCAACCTACTACAGTCACACCACCAACCTACTACAGTCACAGCCATCACACCACCAACCTACTACAGTCACAGCCATCACACCACCAACCTACTACAGTCACAGCCATCACACCACCAACCTACTACAGTCACAGCCATCACACCACCAGCCTACTACAGTCACAGCCATCACACCACCAACCTACTACAGTCACAGCCATCACACCACCAACCTACTACAGTCACAGCCATCACACCACCAACCTACTACAGTCACAGCCATCACACCACCAACCTACTACAGTCACAGCCATCACCACCACCAGCCTACTACAGTCACAGCCATCACACCACCAACCTACTACAGTCACAGCCATCACACCACCAACTACTACAGTCACACCACCAACCTACTACAGTCACAGCCATCACACCACCAACCTACTACAGTCACAGCCATCACACCACCAACCTACTACAGTCACAGCCATCACACCACCAACCTACTACAGTCACAGCCATCACACCACCAACCTACTACAGTCACACCACCAACCTACTACAGTCACACCACCAGCCTACTACAGTCACAGCCATCCACAACCTACAGTCACACCACCAACCTACTACAGTCACAGCCATCACACCACCAACCTACTACAGTCACAGCCATCACACCACCAACCTACTACAGTCACAGCCATCACACCACCAACCTACTACAGTCACAGCCGTCACACCACCAGCCTACTACAGTCACAGCCATCACACCACCAACCTACTCACAGCCATCACACCACCAACCTACTACAGTCACAGCCATCACACCACCAACCTACTACAGTCACCATCACACCACCAACCTACTACAGTCACACCACCAAACTACTACAGTCACAGCCTACACAGTCACCTACTACAGTCACACCACAAACTACTACAGTCACAGCCATCACACCACCAACCTACTACAGTCACAGCCATCACACCCACCAACCTACTACAGTCACAGCCATCACACCACCAGCCTACTACAGTCACAGCCAGTCACACCACCAAACTACTACAGTCACAGCCATCACACCACCAACCTACTACAGTCACAGCCATCACACCACCAACCTACTACAGTCACAGCCATCACACCACCAGCCTACTACAGTCACAGCCACACCACCAACCTACTACAGTCACACCACCACCAACCTACTACAGTCACAGCCATCACACCACCAACCTACTACAGTCACAGCCACACACCACCAACCTACTACAGTCACAGCCATCACACCACCAACCTACTACAGTCACAGCCATCACACCACCAGCCTACTACAGTCACAGCCATCACACCACCAACCTACTACAGTCACAGCCATCACACCACCAACCTACTACAGTCACATCCATCACACCACCAACCTACTACAGTCACAGCCATCACACCACCAGCCTACTACAGTCACAGCCGTCACACCACCAACCTACTACAGTCACACCACCAACCTACTACAGTCACAGCCATCACACCACCAGCCAACCAGTCTACAGTCCAGTCACACCACCAACCTACTACAGTCACACCACCAACCTACTACAGTCACAGCCATCACACCACCAACCTACTACAGTCACAGCCATCACACCACCAACCTACTACAGTCACAGCCATCAAACCACCAAACTACTACAGTCACACCATCACACCCCAACCTACTACAGTCACAGCCATCACACCACCAACCTACTACAGTCACAGCCATCACACCACCAACCTACTACAGTCACAGCCATCACACCACCAACCTACTACAGTCACAGCCATCACACCACCAACCTACTACAGTCACAGCCATCACACCACCAACCTACTACAGTCACAGCCATCACACCACCAACCTACTACAGTCACAGCCATCAAACCACCAACCTACTACAGTCACAGCCATCACACCACCAGCCTACTACAGTCACAGCCATCACACCACCAACTACTACAGTCACACCACCAACCTACTACAGTCACAGCCATCACACCACCAACCTACTACAGTCACAGCCATCACACCACCAACCTACTACAGTCACAGCCATCACACCACCAACCTACTACAGTCACAGCCATCACACCACCAACCTACTACAGTCACATCCATCACACCACCAACCTACTACAGTCACAGCCATCACACCACCAGCCTACTACAGTCACAGCCATCACACCACCAACCTACTACAGTCACAGCCACCACACCACCAACCTACTACAGTCACAGCCACCAACCTACTACAGTCACACCACCACCAACCTACTACAGTCACAGCCGTCACACCACCAACCTACTACAGTCACAGCCATCACACCACCAACCTACTACAGTCACAGCCATCACACCACCAACCTACTACAGTCACAGCCATCACACCACCAACCTACTACAGTCACAGCCATCACACCACCAAACTACTACAGTCACAGCCATCACACCACCAACCTACTACAGTCACAGCCATCACACCACCAACCTACTACAGTCACAGCCATCACACCACCAACCTACTACAGTCACACCACCAACCTACTACAGTCACAGCCATCACACCACCAACCTACTACAGTCACAGCCATCACACCACCAACCTACTACAGTCACAGCAGCCATCACACCACCAACCTACTACAGTCACAGCCATCACACCACCAACCTACTACAGTCACACCACCAACCTACTACAGTCACAGCCATCACACCACCAACCTACTACAGTCACAGCCAGCCATCACACCACCAGCCTACTACAGTCACAGCCATCACACCACCAACCTACTACAGTCACAGCCATCACACCACCAACCTACTACAGTCACAGCCATCACACCACCAACCTACTACAGTCACAGCCATCACACCACCAACCTACTACAGTCACAGCCATCACACCACCAACCTACTACAGTCACAGCCATCACACCACCAACCTACTACAGTCACAGCCATCACACCACCAACCTACTACAGTCACAGCCACCAACCTACTACAGTCACAGCCATCACACCACCAACCTACTACAGTCACAGCCATCACACCACCAAACTACTACAGTCACAGCCATCACACCACCAAACTACTACAGTCACAGCCGTCACACCACCAAACTACTACAGTCACAGCCATCACACCACCAAACTACTACAGTCACAGCCATCACACCACCAACCTACTACAGTCACAACAATCACACCACCAGCCTACTACAGTCACAGCCATCACACCACCAACCTACTACAGTCACACCACCAACCTACTACAGTCACACCACCACCACCTACTACAGTCACACCACCAACCTACTACAGTCACACCACCAAACCTACTACAGTCACAGCCATCACACCACCAACCTACTACAGTCACAGCCATCACACCACCAACCTACTACAGTCACAGCCATCACACCACCAACCTACTACAGCCATCACAGCCCAACCTCACACCACCAACCTACTACAGTCACAGCCATCACACCACCAACCTACTACAGTCACAGCCATCACACCACCAACCTACTACAGTCACAGCCATCACACCACCAACCTACTACAGTCACAGCCATCACACCACCAACCTACTACAGTCACAGCCATCACACCACCAACCTACTACAGTCACACCACCAACCTACTACAGTCACAGCACCCCCATCCTCCAGCTACCACCATCACACCACCAGCCTACTACAGTCACAGCCATCACACCACCAACCTACTACAGTCACAGCCATCACACCACCAACCTACTACAGTCAGCCATCACACCACCCAACCTACTACAGTCACAGCCATCACACCACCAACCTACTACAGTCACAGCCATCACACCACCAACCTACTACAGTCACACCACACCAACCTACTACAGTCACAGCCATCACACCACCAACCTACTACAGTCACACCACCAACCTACTACAGTCACAGCCATCACACCACCAACCTACTACAGTCACAGCCATCACACCACCAACCTACTACAGTCACAGCCATCACACCACCAACCCTACTACAGTCACAGCCATCACACCACCAAACTACTACAGTCACAGCCATCACACCACCAACCTACTACAGTCACAGCCATCACACCACCAGCCTACTACAGTCACAGCCATCACACCACCAACCTACTACAGTCACACCACACCACCAAACCTACTACAGTCACAGCCATCACACCACCAACCTACTACAGTCACAGCCATCACACCACCAACCTACTACAGTCACAGCCATCACACCACCAACCTACTACAGTCACACCACCAACCTACTACAGTCACATCCATCACACCACCAACCTACTACAGTCAGTCATCCATCACACCACCAGCCTACTACAGTCACACCACCAACCTACTACAGTCACAGCCATCACACCACCAGCCTACTACAGTCACAGCCATCACACCACCAACCTACTACAGTCACACACCACCAACCTACTACAGTCACAGTCACACCACCAACTACTACAGTCACACCACCAACCTACTACAGTCACAGCCACCAACCCTACTACAGTCACAGCCATCACACCACCAACCTACTACAGTCACACCACCAGCCTCCATCACACCACCAACCTACTACAGTCACAGCCATCACACCACCAACCTACTACAGTCACAGCCATCACACCACCAACCTACTACAGTCACAGCCATCACACCACCAAACTACTACAGTCACAGCCATCACACCACCAGCCTACTACAGTCACACCACCAAACTACTACAGTCACAGCCATCACACCACCAACCTACTACAGTCACACCACCAAACTACTACAGTCACAGCCATCACACCACCAGCCTACTACAGTCACAGCCATCACACCACCAGCCTACTACAGTCACAGCCATCACACCACCAGCCTACTACAGTCACAGCCATCACACCACCAACCTACTACAGTCACAGCCATCACACCACCAACCTACTACAGTCACAGCCATCACACCACCAACCTACTACAGTCACAGCCATCACACCACCAGCCTACTACAGTCACAGCCATCACACCACCAACCTACTACAGTCACAGCCATCACACCACCAACCTACTACAGTCACAGCCATCACACCACCAACCTACTACAGTCACAGCCATCACACCACCAACCTACTACAGTCACAGCCATCACACCACCAACCTACTACAGTCACAGCCATCACACCACCAACCTACTACAGTCACAGCCATCACACCACCAACCTACTACAGTCACACCACCAACCTACTACAGTCACAGCCATCACACCACCAACCTACTACAGTCACACCACCAACCTACTACAGTCACACCACCAACCTACTACAGTCACAGCCATCACACCACCAACCTACTACAGTCACAGCCATCACACCACCAACCTACTACAGTCACAGCCACCACCACCTACTACAGTCACAGCCATCACACCACCAACCTACTACAGTCACAGCCATCACACCACCAACCTACTACAGTCACAGCCATCACACCACCAACCTACTACAGTCACAGCCATCACACCACCAACCTACTACAGTCACAGCCACACACCACCAACCTACTACAGTCACAGCACATCACACCACCAACCTACTACAGTCACAGCCATCACACCACCAACCAACTACTACAGTCACAGCCATCACACCACCAACCTACTACAGTCACAGCCATCACACCACCAACCTACTACAGTCACAGCCATCACACCACCAACCTACTACAGTCACAGCCATCAAACCACCAAACTACTACAGTCACAGCCATCACACCCCCAACCTACTACAGTCACAGCCATCACACCACCAACCTACTACAGTCACAGCCATCACACCACCAACCTACTACAGTCACAGCCATCACACCACCAACCTACTACAGTCACAGCCATCACACCACCACCTACTACAGTCTACACAGTCACAGCCATCACACCACCAACCTACTACAGTCACAGCCATCACACCACCAACCTACTACAGTCACAGCCATCACACCACCAGCCTACTACAGTCACAGCCGTCACACCACCAACCTACTACAGTCACAGCCGTCACACCACCAACCTACTACAGTCACAGCCATCACACCACCAACCTACTACAGTCACAGCCGTCACACCACCAACCTACTACAGTCACACCACCAACCTACTACAGTCACAGCCATCACACCACCAGCCTACTACAGTCACAGCCATCACACCACCAACCTACTACAGTCACAGCCACCACCCTACTACAGTCACAGCCATCACACCACCAACCTACTACAGTCACAGCCATCACACCACCAGCCTACTACAGTCACAGTCACACCACCAACCTACTACAGTCACAGCCACCAAACTACTACAGTCACACCACCAACCTACTACAGTCACACCACCAACCTACTACAGTCACAGCCATCACACCACCAACCTACTACAGTCACAGCCATCACACCACCAACCTACTACAGTCACAGCCATCACACCACCAACCTACTACAGTCACAGCCATCACACCACCAACCTACTACAGTCACAGCCATCACACCACCAACCTACTACAGTCACAGCCATCACACCACCAACCTACTACAGTCACAGCCATCACACCACCAACCTACTACAGTCACAGTCACACCAGCAACCTACTACAGTCACAGTCACACCACCAACCTACTACAGTCACAGCCATCACACCACCAACCTACTACAGTCACAGCCATCACACCACCAACCTACTACAGTCACAGCCATCACACCACCAACCTACTACAGTCACAGCCATCACACCACCAACCTACTACAGTCACAGCCATCACACCACCAACCTACTACAGTCACAGCCATCACACCACCAACCTACTACAGTCACAGCCATCACACCACCAACCTACTACAGTCACAGCCATCCACCACCAACCTACTACAGTCACAGCCATCACACCACCAGCCTACTACAGTCACAGCCGTCACACCACCAACCTACTACAGTCACACCACCAACCTACTACAGTCACAGCCATCACACCACCAACCTACTACAGTCACAGCCATCACACCACCAACCTACTACAGTCACACCACCAACCTACTACAGTCACAGCCATCACACCACCAGCCTACTACAGTCACAGCCATCACACCACCAACCTACTACAGTCACAGCCATCACACCACCAAACTACTACAGTCACAGCCATCACACCACCAACCTACTACAGTCACAGCCGTCACACCACCAACCTACTACAGTCACAGCCATCACACCACCAACCTACTACAGTCACAGCCATCACACCACCAACCTACTACAGTCACAGCCATCACACCACCAACCTACTACAGTCACAGCCATCACACCACCAACCTACTACAGTCACAGCCATCACACCACCAACCTACTACAGTCACAGCCATCAAACCACCAACCTACTACAGTCACAGCCATCACACCCCAACCTACTACAGTCACAGCCGTCACACCACCAACCTACTACAGTCACAGCCATCACACCACCAGCCTACTACAGTCACAGCCATCACACCACCAACCTACTACAGTCACAGCCATCACACCACCAACCTACTACAGTCACAGCCGTCACACCACCAACCTACTACAGTCACACCACCAACCTACTACAGTCACAGCCATCACACCACCAGCCTACTACAGTCACAGCCGTCACACCACCAACCTACTACAGTCACAGCCATCACACCACCAACCTACTACAGTCACAGCCATCACACCACCAACCTACTACAGTCACAGCCATCACACCACCAACCTACTACAGTCACACCACCAGCCTACTACAGTCACAGCCATCACACCACCAGCCTACTACAGTCACAGCCGTCACACCACCAACCTACTACAGTCACACCACACAGCCTACTACAGTCACAGCCATCACACCACCAACCTACTACAGTCACAGCCATCACACCACCAGCCTACTACAGTCACACCACCAACCTACTACAGTCACACCACCAAACTACTACAGTCACACCACCAACCTACTACAGTCACACCACCAACCAGCCTACTACAGTCACAGCCATCACACCACCAACCTACTACAGTCACAGCCATCACACCACCAACCTACTACAGTCACAGCCATCACACCACCAACCTACTACAGTCACACAGCCATCACACCACCAAACTACTACAGTCACAGCCATCACACCACCAACCTACTACAGTCACACCACCAACCTACTACAGTCACAGCCGTCACACCACCAGCCTACTACAGTCACAGCCCATCACACCACCAACCTACTACAGTCACAGCCATCCACCTACTACAGTCACAGCCATCACACCACCAGCCTACTACAGTCACACCACCAACCTACTCACAGTCACACCACCAACCTACTACAGTCACAGCCATCACACCACCAGCCTACTACAGTCACAGCCGTCACACCACCAACCTACTACAGTCACACCACCAACCTACTACAGTCACAGCCATCACACCACCAGCCTACTACAGTCACAGCCATCACACCACCAACCTACTACAGTCACAGCCGTCAAACCACCACCAAACTACTACAGTCACAGCCATCACACCACCAACCTACTACAGTCACAGCCACACCACCAAACTCACACCACCAACCTACTACAGTCACAGCCATCACACCACCAACCTACTACAGTCACAGCCATCACACCACCAACCTACTACAGTCACAGCCATCACACCACCAACCTACTACAGTCACAGCCATCACACCACCAACCTACTACAGTCACAGCCATCACACCACCAACCTACTACAGTCACAGCCATCAAACCACCAACCTACTACAGTCACAGCCATCACACCACCAACCTACTACAGTCACAGCCATCACACCACCAACCTACTACAGTCACAGCCATCACACCACCAACCTACTACAGTCACAGCCATCACACCACCAACCTACTACAGTCACAGCCATCACACCACCAACCTACTACAGTCACAGCCATCACACCACCAACCTACTACAGTCACAGCCATCACACCACCAACCTACTACAGTCACAGCCATCACACCACCAGCCTACTACAGTCACAGCCATCACACCACCAACCTACTACAGTCACAGCCATCACACCACCAACCTACTACAGTCACAGCCATCACACCACCAACCTACTACAGTCACAGCCATCACACCACCAACCTACTACAGTCACAGCCGTCACACCACCAACCTACTACAGTCACAGCCATCACACCACCAGCCTACTACAGTCACAGCCATCACACCACCAACCTACTACAGTCACAACCATCACACCACCAAACTACTACAGTCACAGCCATCACACCACCAACCTACTACAGTCACAGCCGTCACACCACCAGCCTACTACAGTCACAGCCGTCACACCACCAACCTACTACAGTCACACCACCAACCTACTACAGTCACAGCCATCACACCACCAACCTACTACAGTCACAGCCACACCACCAACCTACTACAGTCACACCACCAGCCTACTACAGTCACACCACCAACCTACTACAGTCACAGCCATCACACCACCAGCCTACTACAGTCACACCACCAACCTACTACAGTCACACCACCAAACTACTACAGTCACACCACCAACCTACAGTCACAGTCACACCACCAACCTACTACAGTCACAGCCATCACACCACCAACCTACTACAGTCACAGCCATCACACCACCAACCTACTACAGTCACAGCCATCACACCACCAACCTACTACAGTCACAGCCATCACACCACCAAACTACTACAGTCACAGCCATCACACCACCAACCTACTACAGTCACACCACCAACCTACTACAGTCACAGCCATCACACCACCAGCCTACTACAGTCACAACAGTCACACCACCAACCTACTACAGTCACAGCCATCACACCACCAGCCTACTACAGTCACACCACCAACCTACTACAGTCACACCACCAACCTACTACAGTCACAGCCATCACACCACCCACCTACTACAGTCACAGCCATCACACCACCAACCTACTACAGTCACACCACCAACCTACTACAGTCACAGCCATCACACCACCAGCCTACTACAGTCACACCACCAGCCTACTACAGTCACAGCCATCACACCACCAAACTACTACAGTCACAGCCATCACACCCCAACCTACTACAGTCACAGCCATCACACCACCAACCTACTACAGTCACAGCCATCACACCACCAACCTACTACAGTCACAGCCATCACACCACCAACCTACTACAGTCACAGCCATCACACCACCAACCTACTACAGTCACAGCCATCACACCACCAACCTACTACAGTCACAGCCATCAAACCACCAAACTACTACAGTCACAGCCATCACACCCCAACCTACTACAGTCACAGCCATCACACCACCAACCTACTACAGTCACAGCCATCACACCACCAACCTACTACAGTCACAGCCATCACACCACCAACCTACTACAGTCACAGCCATCACACCACCAACCTACTACAGTCACAGCCATCACACCACCAACCTACTACAGTCACAGCCAGTCACACCACCAACCTACTACAGTCACAGCCATCACACCACCAGCCTACTACAGTCACAGCCATCACACCACCAACCTACTACAGTCACAGCCATCACACCACCAACCTACTACAGTCACAGCCATCACACCACCAACCTACTACAGTCACAGCCATCACACCACCAACCTACTACAGTCACATCCATCACACCACCAACCTACTACAGTCACATCCATCACACCACCAGCCTACTACAGTCACACCACCAGCCTACTACAGTCACAGCCATCACACCACCAACCTACTACAGTCAGTCACACCACCAACCTACTACAGTCACAGCCGTCACACCACCAGCCTACTACAGTCACACCACCAGCCTACTACAGTCACAGCCGTCACACCACCAACCTACTACAGTCACAGCCATCACACCACCAGCCTACTACAGTCACAGCCATCACACCACCAACCTACTACAGTCACACCACCAGCCTACTACAGTCACACCACCAACCTACTACAGTCACACCACCAAACTACTACAGTCACACCACCAACCTACTACAGTCACACCACCAACCTACTACAGTCACAGCCATCACACCACCAACCTACTACAGTCACAGCCATCACACCACCAACCTACTACAGTCACAGCCATCACACCACCAACCTACTACAGTCACAGCCATCACACCACCAACCTACTACAGTCACAGCCATCACACCCCAACCTACTACAGTCACAGCCATCACACCACCAACCTACTACAGTCACAGCCATCACACCACCAACCTACTACAGTCACAGCCATCACACCACCAACCTACTACAGTCACAGCCATCACACCACCAACCTACTACAGTCACAGCCATCACACCACCAACCTACTACAGTCACAGCCATCACACCACCAACCTACTACAGTCACAGCCATCACACCACCAAACTACTACAGTCACAGCCAGTCACACCACCAGCCTACTACAGTCACAGCCATCACACCACCAACCTACTACAGTCACAGCCATCACACCACCAACCTACTACAGTCACAGCCGTCACACCACCAACCTACTACAGTCACACCACCAACCTACTACAGTCACACCACCAACCTACTACAGTCACACCACCAACCTACTACAGTCACACCACCAACCTACTACAGTCACAGCCATCACACCACCAACCTACTACAGTCACACCACCAACCTACTACAGTCACACCACCAACCTACTACAGTCACACCACCAACCTACTACAGTCACACCACCAAACTACTACAGTCACAGCCATCACACCACCAACCTACTACAGTCACAGCCATCACACCACCAACCTACTACAGTCACAGCCGTCACACCACCAACCTACTACAGTCACAGCCGTCACACCACCAACCTACTACAGTCACAGCCATCACACCACCAGCCTACTACAGTCACACCACCAGCCTACTACAGTCACAGCCATCACACCACCAACCTACTACAGTCACACCACCAACCTACTACAGTCACAGCCGTCACACCACCAGCCTACTACAGTCACACCACCAACCTACTACAGTCACACCACCAGCCTACTACAGTCACAGCCGTCACACCACCAACCTACTACAGTCACAGCCATCACACCACCAGCCTACTACAGTCACAGCCACACACCACCAACCTACTACAGTCACACCACCAAACTACTACAGTCACACCACCAACCTACTACAGTCACACCACCAACCTACTACAGTCACAGCCATCACACCACCAACCTACTACAGTCACAGCCATCACACCACCAACCTACTACAGTCACAGCCATCACACCACCAACCTACTACAGTCACAGCCATCACACCACCAACCTACTACTACAGTCACAGCCATCACACCACCAACCTACTACAGTCACAGCCATCACACCACCAACCTACTACAGTCACAGCCATCACACCACCAACCTACTACAGTCACAGCCATCACACCACCTACTAACCTACTACAGTACTACAGTCACAGCCATCACACCACCAACCTACTACAGTCACAGCCATCACACCACCAACCTACTACAGTCACAGCCATCACACCAACCTACTACAGTCACAGCCATCACACCACCAAACTACTACAGTCACAGCCAAACTCACACCACCAGCCTACTACAGTCACAGCCATCACACCACCAACCTACTACAGTCACAGCCATCACACCACCAACCTACTACAGTCACAGCCACACACCACCAACCTACTACAGTCACAGATCACACCACCAACCTACTACAGTCACACCACCAACCTACTACAGTCACACCACCAAACTACTACAGTCACAGCCATCACACCACCAACCTACTACAGTCACAGCCATCACACCACCAAACTACTACAGTCACAGCCATCACACCACCAAACTACTACAGTCACAGCCATCACACCACCAGTGTGTGTGAACTATGTGTGTGAGTGCGTGTATTTCTCTTCTCTGAGCTCAAAATCTAACTCATTCACAAAAAGCTTTAAAGTCTGTCTGTCTGTCTCTCTCTCTCTCTCTCTCTCTCCCTCTCTCTCTCTCTCTCTCTCTCTCTCCCCCTCTCTCTGTCTCTCTCTCTCTCTCTCTCTCTCTCTGTCTCTGTCTCTCTCTCTCTCTCTCTCTCTCTGTCTCTGTCTCTCTCTCTCTCTCTCTCTCTCTGTCTCTCTCTCTCTCTCTCTCTCTCTCTGTCTCTGTCTCTCTCTCTCTCTCTCTCTCTGTCTCTGTCTCTGTCTCTGTCTCTCTCTCTCTCTCTCTCTCTCTCTGTCTCTCTCTCTCTCTCTCTCTCTCTGTCTCTCTCTCTCTGTCTCTCTCTCTCTCTCTCTGTCTCTGTCTCTGTCTCTGTCTCTCTCTCTCTGTCTCTCTCCCTCTCTCTCTCTCTCTCTCTCTCTCTCTCTGTCTCTGTCTCTGTCTCTCTCTCTCTCTCTCTCTGTCTCTGTCTCTGTCTCTCTCTCTCTCTCTGTCTCTGTCTCTGTCTCTCTCTCTCACAGCCCTCCTTGTGTGCCAATTATCCTCTCAGTGGCTTAGAGCCTCCATCTCTAGACAATAGCAGCAATCACAGCCCCCCCCCACCCCCCTCTCTCTCCTCCAATCTCTTTCTTCCGCCACCCGGGAGCCAGGAGAGGGTAATTTTCCCAAACAACGGTGTGCATCGCAGGAAATGGTAAAGACAGAGAGAGGGGGGGGGGAGAGAGGGAGGAGAGAGAGAGAGGGAGGAGAGAGAGGACTCGCTGGGGGAGTGATTTCTCAGGTTACTGGCCCTCTCGGAGATCAGAGAGGCTGATCTGTATACAACACACATACACACACACAGAGATCATACACACACCCTAAAACACACACCCTTAAACACACACTGGCACCTTTAAAGGAATTGTTTTTTTTTATGTAATTAGAATTGTAATGATGTGCGGAAAGCCCTGTGTACAAAACAATGCATAGAATGAAGTACACAAACGTTCTACAGTGGCTTGTGAAAGTATTCACCCCCCTTGGCATTTCTCCTATTTTGTTTCCTTACGACCTGGAATTAAAATACATTTTGGGGGGGAGTGTATCATTTGATTTACACAACATGCCTACCACTTTGAAGATGCAAAATGTTTTTTTTAAATTGTGAAACAAACAAGAAATAAGACAAAAAAAACTGAAAACTTGAGCGTGCTTAAACTTCTTATGGCTAGGGGGCAGTATTGAGTAGCTTGGATGAATAAGGTGCCCAGAGTAAACTGCCTGCTACTCAGGCCCAGTTGCAATTATATTTATATTATTAGTAGATTTTGATAGAAAACACACTGAAGTTTCTAAAACTGTTTGAATGATGACTGTGAGTATAACAGAACTCATATGGCAGGGGAAAACCTGAGCACGTGTGATCAGAAAAAATCCAACCAGGAAGTGGGAAATCTGAGGTTTGTAGTTTTTCATATTCATATTGTCATGTTGCACTTCCTAAGGCTTCCACCTGATATCAACAGTCTTTAGAACCTTGTTTGATGCTTCTACTGTGAAGGAGGGGGGAAATGACAGCTGAATGAGTCAGAGGTCTGCCAGAGTGGCATGAGTTGATCACGCGTGTTCACTTGAGTTCCATTATTTGGACATAAATGATGACCTTTACATCACATCAAACATTTATTGTGGAACTGGGATTCCTGGGAGTGCATTCTGATGAAGATCATCAAGGGTAAGTGAATATTTATAATGCTATTTCTGATTGTGTTGACTCCACAACATGGTGGATATCTGTATGGCTTGTTTCGTTGTCTGAGCGCTGTACGCTGTACGCTGTATTGCATGATGTGCTTTTTCGGTAAAGCTTTTTTGAAATCTGACACAGTGGTTGCATTAACTCTTTGGGATAGGGGGCAGCATTTTCACTTTTGGATAAATAGTGTGCCTAATTTCAACTTCCTCCTACTCATGCCAAGAATATAAGATATGCATATTATTAGTAGATTTGGATAGAAAACACTCTGAACTTTCTAAAATTGTTTGAATCATGTCTGTGAGTATAACAGAACTTATGTAGCAGGCAAAACCCCGAGGACAAACCATTCAAAAACAAATTGATGTCACTCTTGTTTCATTGGATTTCATTGGGAATGCAGATTTCTAAGGGACCTTCTTGCAGTTCCTATCACTTCCACTGGATGTCAACAGTCTTTAGAAACTGGTTGAGGTTATTCCTTTGTGTAATGAAGAAGTGCGGCCATCTTGAACGAGGGTCACTTGAAGCGTACTATTAGAGGCGCGTGACCAGAAAGCTACAGTTTGTTTTCCTCCTGTATTGAACACAGATCATCCCGTCTTCAATTTTATCGGTTACAAAAGTAGTTTGAAATGTTTTGGCAAAGTTTACAGTTTACACTTTTGAGATATTTTGTCACGTTGCGCAAGTTGGAACCGCTCAGCTCAGCGTTCAACACCATAGTGCCCTCAAAGCTCATCACTGTGCACTCCACATTGCCCTTTCCCACCTGGACAAACGGAACACCTATGTGAGAATGCTGTTCATTGACTACAGCTTAGCGTTCAACACCATAGTGCCCTCAAAGCTCATCACTGTGCACTCCACACTGCCCTTTCCCACCTGGACAAACGGAACACCTATGTGAGAATGCTGTTCATTGACTACAGCTCAGCGTTCAACACCATAGTGCCCTCAAAGCTCATCACTAAGCTAAGGATCCTGGGACTAAACACCTCCCTCTGCAACTGGATCCTGGACTTCCTGACAGGCCACCCCCAGGTGGTAAGGGTAGGCAAAAACACATCTGCCACGCTGATGATCAACACAGGGACACCTCAGGGTTACATGCTCAGTCTCCTCCTGTACTCCCTGTTCACCCATGACTGGGTGTCCAAGCACGACTCCAACACCATCATTAAGTTTGCTGACGACACAACAGTGGTAGGCCTGATCACCGACAACATTGAGAGAGCCTGTAGGGAGGAGATCAGAGACCTGGCAGTGTGGTGTCAGGACAAAAACCTCTCCCTCAATGTGAGCAAGACAAAGGAGATGATTGTGGACTATAGGAAAAGGGGCTGAAGTGGAGCGTGTCGAGAGTAAAGATCCTTGGTGTCCACATCATCACCGAACTATCGTGGTCCAAACACACCGAGACAGTTTTGAAGAGGGCACGACAACACCTTTTCCCCCTCAGGAGACTGGAAAGATTTGGCATGGGTCCCCAGATCCTCAAAAAGTTATACAGCTGCACTATCGAGTGCATCCTGATTGGTTGCATCACCGCCTGGTATGGCAACAGCTCGGCATCTGACCATAAGGTGCTACAGAGGGTAGCGTACGGCCCAGTACATCACTGGGGCCAATCTTCCTGACTTTCAGGACGTATATACTAGACGCTGTCAGAGGAGGCCCAAAAAATTGTCAGACTCCAGTCACCCAAGTCATAGACTGTTTTCTCTGCTACCGCACGGCAAGCGGTACCGGAACGCCAAGTCTAGGACCAAAAGGCTCCTTATAAATCTTCTTCAGGATTGGTGGGTTCCCGGCGGGACTGTTGAGCAAACTTAGGCTAATGCTATTAGCATGAGGTTGTAAGTAACAAGAGTATTTCCCAGGACAGACATATCTGATATTGGCATAAATTTACATTTCAGTAGCTATTACAGTGAAATAATACCATGCTATTGTTTGAGGAGAGTGCACAGTTCTGAACCTTAAAAAGTTATTAATAAACAAATTAGGCATATTTGGGCAGTCTTTATACAAAATGAACAGAAATGCAATAGTTCATTGGATCAGTCTAAAACTTTGCACATACACTGCTGCCATCTAGTGGCCAACATGTATATTGCACTTGGGCTCAAATAACACATTATGGCCATTCTCTTTCATTTCAAATATGATGATATAATATGAAAATACAAAAGAACGGTTGTTTTTTTCTTTGTATTATCTTTTACCAGATCTAATGTGTTATATTCTATTACATTACTTTCACATTTCCACAAACTTCAAAGTGTTTCCTTTTAAATGGTACCAAGAATATACATATCCTTGCTTCAGGGCCTGAGCTACAGGCAGTTAGATTTGGGTATGTCATTTCAGACAACATTTGAAAGAAAACGGATCCTTCGATCAGTCTAATAAAGCCTGGGGTCTGGAGCCTCTAGAGGACTCAGCAGTGTTTAACAGGGTTTAGATCAGTCTAATAAAGCCTGGGGTCTGGAGCCTCTAGAGGACTCATCAGTGTTTAACAGGGTTTAGATCAGTCTAATAAAGCCTGGGGTCTGGAGCCTCTAGTGGACTCATCAGTGTTTAACAGGGCTTAGATCAGTCTAATAAAGCCTGGGGTCTGGAGCCTCTAGAGGACTCAGCAGTGTTTAACAGGGTTTAGATCAGTCTAATAAAGCCTGGGGTCTGGAGCCTCTAGTGGACTCAGCAGTGTTTAACAGGGTTTAGATCAGTCTAATAAAGCCTGGGGTCTGGAGCCTCTAGTGGACTCAGCAGTGTTTAACAGGGTTTAGATCAGTCTATTAAAGGCTGGGGACTGGAGGCTCTAGAGGACTCAGCAGTGTTTAACAGGGCTTAGATCAGTCTAATAAAGCCTGGGGTCTGGAGCCTCTAGAGGACTCAGCAGTGTTTAACAGGGCTTAGATCAGTCTAATAAAGCCTGGGGTCTGGAGCCTCTAGAGGACTCATCAGTGTTTAACAGGGCTTAGATCAGTCTAATAAAGCCTGGGGTCTGGAGCCTCTAGAGGACTCAGCAGTGTTTAACAGGGTTTAGATCAGTCTAATAAAGCCTGGGGTCTGGAGCCTCTAGTGGACTCAGCAGTGTTTAACAGGGCTTAATCAGTCTTATAAAGCCTGGGGACTGGAGGCTCTAGTGGACTCAGCAGTGTTTAACAGGGCTTAATCAGTCTTATAAAGCCTGGGGACTGGAGGCTCTAGTGGACTCAGCAGTGTTTAACAGGGCTTAGATCAGTCTAATAAAGCCTGGGGTCTGGAGGCTCTAGAGGACTCAGCAGTGTTTAACAGGGCTTAGATCAGTCTAATAAAGCCTGGGGTCTGGAGCCTCTAGTGGACTCATCAGTGTTTAACAGGGTTTAGATCAGTCTAATAAAGCCTGGGGTCTGGAGCCTCTAGAGGACTCAGCAGTGTTTAACAGGGCTTAGATCAGTCTAATAAAGCCTGGGGTCTGGAGCCTCTAGTGGACTCATCAGTGTTTAACAGGGCTTAATCAGTCTTATAAAGCCTGGGGACTGGAGGCTCTAGTGGACTCAGCAGTGTTTAACAGGGCTTAGATCAGTCTAATAAAGCCTGGGGTCTGGAGGCTCTAGAGGACTCAGCAGTGTTTAACAGGGCTTAGATCAGTCTAATAAAGCCTGGGGTCTGGAGCCTCTAGTGGACTCATCAGTGTTTAACAGGGTTTAGATCAGTCTAATAAAGCCTGGGGTCTGGAGCCTCTAGAGGACTCAGCAGTGTTTAACAGGGCTTAGATCAGTCTAATAAAGCCTGGGGTCTGGAGCCTCTAGTGGACTCATCAGTGTTTAACAGGGTTTAGATCAGTCTAATAAAGCCTGGGGTCTGGAGCCTCTAGAGGACTCAGCAGTGTTTAACAGGGCTTAGATCAGTCTAATAAAGCCTGGGGTCTGGAGGCTCTAGTGGACTCATCAGTGTTTAACAGGGCTTAGATCAGTCTAATAAAGCCTGGGGTCTGGAGGCTCTAGTGGACTCAGCAGTGTTTAACAGGGCTTAGATCAGTCTTATAAAGCCTGGGGTCTGGAGGCTCTAGTGGACTCATCAGTGTTTAACAGGGCTTAGATCAGTCTAATAAAGCCTGGGGTCTGGAGCCTCTAGAGGACTCATCAGTGTTTAACAGGGCTTAGATCAGTCTAATAAAGCCTGGGGTCTGGAGGCTCTAGTGGACTCAGCAGTGTTTAACAGGGCTTAGATCAGTCTTATAAAGCCTGGGGTCTGGAGCCTCTAGAGGACTCAGCAGTGTTTAACAGGGCTTAGATCAGTCTTATAAAGCCTGGGGACTGGAGGCTCTAGAGGACTCATCAGTGTTTAACAGGGCTTAGATCAGTCTAATAAAGCCTGGGGTCTGGAGCCTCTAGTGGACTCATCAGTGTTTAACAGGGTTTAGATCAGTCTAATAAAGCCTGGGGTCTGGAGCCTCTAGAGGACTCAGCAGTGTTTAACAGGGCTTAGATCAGTCTAATAAAGCCTGGGGTCTGGAGGCTCTAGTGGACTCATCAGTGTTTAACAGGGCTTAGATCAGTCTAATAAAGCCTGGGGTCTGGAGGCTCTAGTGGACTCAGCAGTGTTTAACAGGGCTTAGATCAGTCTTATAAAGCCTGGGGTCTGGAGGCTCTAGTGGACTCATCAGTGTTTAACAGGGCTTAGATCAGTCTAATAAAGCCTGGGGTCTGGAGCCTCTAGAGGACTCATCAGTGTTTAACAGGGCTTAGATCAGTCTAATAAAGCCTGGGGTCTGGAGGCTCTAGTGGACTCAGCAGTGTTTAACAGGGCTTAGATCAGTCTTATAAAGCCTGGGGTCTGGAGCCTCTAGAGGACTCAGCAGTGTTTAACAGGGCTTAGATCAGTCTTATAAAGCCTGGGGACTGGAGGCTCTAGAGGACTCATCAGTGTTTAACAGGGCTTAGATCAGTCTTATAAAGCCTGGGGTCTGGAGCCTCTAGAGGACTCAGCAGTGTTTAACAGGGCTTAGATCAGTCTAATAAAGCCTGGGGTCTGGAGGCTCTAGAGGACTCAGCAGTGTTTAACAGGGCTTAGATCAGTCTAATAAAGCCTGGGGTCTGGAGCCTCTAGAGGACTCAGCAGTGTTTAACAGGGCTTAGATCAGTCTAATAAAGCCTGGGGTCTGGAGGCTCTAGAGGACTCAGCAGTGTTTAACAGGGTTTAGATCAGTCTAATAAAGCCTGGGGTCTGGAGCCTCTAGTGGACTCATCAGTGTTTAACAGGGCTTAGATCAGTCTAATAAAGCCTGGGGTCTGGAGCCTCTAGAGGACTCAGCAGTGTTTAACAGGGCTTAGATCAGTCTTATAAAGCCTGGGGACTGGAGCCTCTAGAGGACTCAGCAGTGTTTAACAGGGCTTAGATCAGTCTTATAAAGCCTGGGGTCTGGAGGCTCTAGTGGACTCAGCAATGTTTAACAGGGCTTAGATCAGTCTAATAAAGCCTGGGGTCTGGAGGCTCTAGAGGACTCAGCAGTGTTTAACAGGGTTTAGATCAGTCTAATAAAGCCTGGGGACTGGAGGCTCTAGAGGACTCAGCAGTGTTTAACAGGGCTTAGATCAGTCTTATAAAGCCTGGGGTCTGGAGCCTCTAGTGGACTCAGCAGTGTTTAACAGGGCTTAGATCAGTCTAATAAAGCCTGGGGACTGGAGGCTCTAGAGGACTCAGCAGTGTTTAACAGGGCTTAGATCAGTCTAATAAAGCCTGGGGTCTGGAGGCTCTAGAGGACTCAGCAGTGTTTAACAGGGCTTAGATCAGTCTAATAAAGACTGGGGTCTGGAGGCTCTAGTGGACTCATCAGTGTTTAACAGGGCTTAGATCAGTCTAATAAAGCCTGGGGACTGGAGCCTCTAGTGGACTCATCAGTGTTTAACAGGGCTTAGATCAGTCTTATAAAGCCTGGGGTCTGGAGGCTCTAGAGGACTCAGCAGTGTTTAACAGGGCTTAGATCAGTCTAATAAAGCCTGGGGACTGGAGGCTCTAGAGGACTCAGCAGTGTTTAACAGGGCTTAGATCAGTCTAATAAAGCCTGGGGTCTGGAGCCTCTAGAGGACTCAGCAGTGTTTAACAGGGCTTAGATCAGTCTAATAAAGCCTGGGGTCTGGAGCCTCTAGAGGACTCAGCAGTGTTTAACAGGGCTTAGATCAGTCTAATAAAGCCTGGGGACTGGAGGCTCTAGTGGACTCAGCAGTGTTTAACAGGGCTTAGATCAGTCTAATAAAGCCTGGGGTCTGGAGGCTCTAGAGGACTCAGCAGTGTTTAACAGGGCTTAGATCAGTCTAATAAAGCCTGGGGTCTGGAGCCTCTAGTGGACTCATCAGTGTTTAACAGGGTTTAGATCAGTCTAATAAAGCCTGGGGTCTGGAGCCTCTAGTGGACTCATCAGTGTTTAACAGGGCTTAGATCAGTCTAATAAAGCCTGGGGTCTGGAGCCTCTAGTGGACTCAGCAGTGTTTAACAGGGCTTAGATCAGTCTAATAAAGCCTGGGGACTGGAGCCTCTAGAGGACTCAGCAGTGTTTAACAGGGCTTAGATCAGTCTAATAAAGCCTGGGGTCTGGAGGCTCTAGTGGACTCATCAGTGTTTAACAGGGCTTAGATCAGTCTAATAAAGCCTGGGGTCTGGAGGCTCTAGTGGACTCAGCAGTGTTTAACAGGGCTTAGATCAGTCTTATAAAGCCTGGGGTCTGGAGGCTCTAGTGGACTCATCAGTGTTTAACAGGGCTTAGATCAGTCTAATAAAGCCTGGGATCTGGAGCCTCTAGAGGACTCATCAGTGTTTAACAGGGCTTAGATCAGTCTAATAAAGCCTGGGGTCTGGAGCCTCTAGTGGACTCAGCAGTGTTTAACAGGGCTTAGATCAGTCTTATAAAGCCTGGGGTCTGGAGCCTCTAGAGGACTCAGCAGTGTTTAACAGGGCTTAGATCAGTCTTATAAAGCCTGGGGACTGGAGGCTCTAGAGGACTCATCAGTGTTTAACAGGGCTTAGATCAGTCTTATAAAGCCTGGGGTCTGGAGCCTCTAGAGGACTCAGCAGTGTTTAACAGGGCTTAGATCAGTCTAATAAAGCCTGGGGTCTGGAGCCTCTAGAGGACTCAGCAGTGTTTAACAGGGCTTAGATCAGTCTTATAAAGCCTGGGGTCTGGAGGCTCTAGTGGACTCATCAGTGTTTAACAGGGCTTAGATCAGTCTTATAAAGCCTGGGGTCTGGAGCCTCTAGAGGACTCAGCAGTGTTTAACAGGGCTTAGATCAGTCTTATAAAGCCTGGGGACTGGAGGCTCTAGAGGACTCAGCAGTGTTTAACAGGGCTTAGATCAGTCTAATAAAGCCTGGGGACTGGAGGCTCTAGAGGACTCAGCAGTGTTTAACAGGGCTTAGATCAGTCTAATAAAGCCTGGGGTCTGGAGCCTCTAGAGGACTCAGCAGTGTTTAACAGGGCTTAGATCAGTCTAATAAAGCCTGGGGTCTGGAGCCTCTAGAGGACTCAGCAGTGTTTAACAGGGCTTAGATCAGTCTAATAAAGCCTGGGGACTGGAGGCTCTAGTGGACTCAGCAGTGTTTAACAGGGCTTAGATCAGTCTAATAAAGCCTGGGGTCTGGAGGCTCTAGAGGACTCAGCAGTGTTTAACAGGGCTTAGATCAGTCTAATAAAGCCTGGGGTCTGGAGCCTCTAGTGGACTCATCAGTGTTTAACAGGGTTTAGATCAGTCTAATAAAGCCTGGGGTCTGGAGCCTCTAGTGGACTCATCAGTGTTTAACAGGGCTTAGATCAGTCTAATAAAGCCTGGGGTCTGGAGCCTCTAGTGGACTCAGCAGTGTTTAACAGGGCTTAGATCAGTCTAATAACGCCTGGGGACTGGAGCCTCTAGAGGACTCAGCAGTGTTTAACAGGGCTTAGATCAGTCTAATAAAGCCTGGGGTCTGGAGGCTCTAGTGGACTCATCAGTGTTTAACAGGGCTTAGATCAGTCTAATAAAGCCTGGGGTCTGGAGGCTCTAGTGGACTCAGCAGTGTTTAACAGGGCTTAGATCAGTCTTATAAAGCCTGGGGTCTGGAGGCTCTAGTGGACTCATCAGTGTTTAACAGGGCTTAGATCAGTCTAATAAAGCCTGGGGTCTGGAGCCTCTAGAGGACTCATCAGTGTTTAACAGGGCTTAGATCAGTCTAATAAAGCCTGGGGTCTGGAGCCTCTAGTGGACTCAGCAGTGTTTAACAGGGCTTAGATCAGTCTTATAAAGCCTGGGGTCTGGAGCCTCTAGAGGACTCAGCAGTGTTTAACAGGGCTTAGATCAGTCTTATAAAGCCTGGGGACTGGAGGCTCTAGAGGACTCATCAGTGTTTAACAGGGCTTAGATCAGTCTTATAAAGCCTGGGGTCTGGAGCCTCTAGAGGACTCAGCAGTGTTTAACAGGGCTTAGATCAGTCTAATAAAGCCTGGGGTCTGGAGGCTCTAGTGGACTCAGCAGTGTTTAACAGGGCTTAGATCAGTCTTATAAAGCCTGGGGTCTGGAGGCTCTAGTGGACTCATCAGTGTTTAACAGGGCTTAGATCAGTCTAATAAAGCCTGGGGTCTGGAGCCTCTAGAGGACTCATCAGTGTTTAACAGGGCTTAGATCAGTCTAATAAAGCCTGGGGTCTGGAGCCTCTAGTGGACTCAGCAGTGTTTAACAGGGCTTAGATCAGTCTTATAAAGCCTGGGGTCTGGAGCCTCTAGAGGACTCAGCAGTGTTTAACAGGGCTTAGATCAGTCTTATAAAGCCTGGGGACTGGAGGCTCTAGAGGACTCATCAGTGTTTAACAGGGCTTAGATCAGTCTTATAATGCCTGGGGTCTGGAGCCTCTAGAGGACTCAGCAGTGTTTAACAGGGCTTAGATCAGTCTAATAAAGCCTGGGGTCTGGAGCCTCTAGAGGACTCAGCAGTGTTTAACAGGGCTTAGATCAGTCTTATAAAGCCTGGGGTCTGGAGGCTCTAGTGGACTCATCAGTGTTTAACAGGGCTTAGATCAGTCTTATAAAGCCTGGGGTCTGGAGCCTCTAGAGGACTCAGCAGTGTTTAACAGGGCTTAGATCAGTCTTATAAAGCCTGGGGACTGGAGGCTCTAGAGGACTCATCAGTGTTTAACAGGGCTTAGATCAGTCTTATAAAGCCTGGGGTCTGGAGCCTCTAGAGGACTCAGCAGTGTTTAACAGGGCTTAGATCAGTCTAATAAAGCCTGGGGTCTGGAGGCTCTAGAGGACTCAGCAGTGTTTAACAGGGCTTAGATCAGTCTAATAAAGCCTGGGGTCTGGAGCCTCTAGAGGACTCAGCAGTGTTTAACAGGGCTTAGATCAGTCTAATAAAGCCTGGGGTCTGGAGGCTCTAGAGGACTCAGCAGTGTTTAACAGGGTTTAGATCAGTCTAATAAAGCCTGGGGTCTGGAGCCTCTAGTGGACTCATCAGTGTTTAACAGGGCTTAGATCAGTCTAATAAAGCCTGGGGTCTGGAGCCTCTAGAGGACTCAGCAGTGTTTAACAGGGCTTAGATCAGTCTTATAAAGCCTGGGGACTGGAGCCTCTAGAGGACTCAGCAGTGTTTAACAGGGCTTAGATCAGTCTTATAAAGCCTGGGGTCTGGAGGCTCTAGTGGACTCAGCAATGTTTAACAGGGCTTAGATCAGTCTAATAAAGCCTGGGGTCTGGAGGCTCTAGAGGACTCAGCAGTGTTTAACAGGGTTTAGATCAGTCTAATAAAGCCTGGGGACTGGAGGCTCTAGAGGACTCAGCAGTGTTTAACAGGGCTTAGATCAGTCTTATAAAGCCTGGGGTCTGGAGCCTCTAGTGGACTCAGCAGTGTTTAACAGGGCTTAGATCAGTCTAATAAAGCCTGGGGACTGGAGGCTCTAGAGGACTCAGCAGTGTTTAACAGGGCTTAGATCAGTCTAATAAAGCCTGGGGTCTGGAGGCTCTAGAGGACTCAGCAGTGTTTAACAGGGCTTAGATCAGTCTAATAAAGCCTGGGGTCTGGAGGCTCTAGTGGACTCATCAGTGTTTAACAGGGCTTAGATCAGTCTAATAAAGCCTGGGGACTGGAGCCTCTAGTGGACTCATCAGTGTTTAACAGGGCTTAGATCAGTCTTATAAAGCCTGGGGTCTGGAGGCTCTAGAGGACTCAGCAGTGTTTAACAGGGCTTAGATCAGTCTAATAAAGCCTGGGGACTGGAGGCTCTAGAGGACTCAGCAGTGTTTAACAGGGCTTAGATCAGTCTAATAAAGCCTGGGGTCTGGAGCCTCTAGAGGACTCAGCAGTGTTTAACAGGGCTTAGATCAGTCTAATAAAGCCTGGGGTCTGGAGCCTCTAGAGGACTCAGCAGTGTTTAACAGGGCTTAGATCAGTCTAATAAAGCCTGGGGACTGGAGGCTCTAGTGGACTCAGCAGTGTTTAACAGGGCTTAGATCAGTCTAATAAAGCCTGGGGTCTGGAGGCTCTAGAGGACTCAGCAGTGTTTAACAGGGCTTAGATCAGTCTAATAAAGCCTGGGGTCTGGAGCCTCTAGTGGACTCATCAGTGTTTAACAGGGTTTAGATCAGTCTAATAAAGCCTGGGGTCTAGAGCCTCTAGTGGACTCATCAGTGTTTAACAGGGCTTAGATCAGTCTAATAAAGCCTGGGGTCTGGAGCCTCTAGTGGACTCAGCAGTGTTTAACAGGGCTTAGATCAGTCTAATAAAGCCTGGGGACTGGAGCCTCTAGAGGACTCAGCAGTGTTTAACAGGGCTTAGATCAGTCTAATAAAGCCTGGGGTCTGGAGGCTCTAGTGGACTCATCAGTGTTTAACAGGGCTTAGATCAGTCTAATAAAGCCTGGGGTCTGGAGGCTCTAGTGGACTCAGCAGTGTTTAACAGGGCTTAGATCAGTCTTATAAAGCCTGGGGTCTGGAGGCTCTAGTGGACTCATCAGTGTTTAACAGGGCTTAGATCAGTCTAATAAAGCCTGGGGTCTGGAGCCTCTAGAGGACTCATCAGTGTTTAACAGGGCTTAGATCAGTCTAATAAAGCCTGGGGTCTGGAGCCTCTAGTGGACTCAGCAGTGTTTAACAGGGCTTAGATCAGTCTTATAAAGCCTGGGGTCTGGAGCCTCTAGAGGACTCAGCAGTGTTTAACAGGGCTTAGATCAGTCTTATAAAGCCTGGGGACTGGAGGCTCTAGAGGACTCATCAGTGTTTAACAGGGCTTAGATCAGTCTTATAAAGCCTGGGGTCTGGAGCCTCTAGAGGACTCAGCAGTGTTTAACAGGGCTTAGATCAGTCTAATAAAGCCTGGGGTCTGGAGCCTCTAGAGGACTCAGCAGTGTTTAACAGGGCTTAGATCAGTCTAATAAAGCCTGGGGTCTGGAGGCTCTAGAGGACTCAGCAGTGTTTAACAGGGCTTAGATCAGTCAAATAAAGCCTGGGGTCTGGAGCCTCTAGAGGACTCAGCAGTGTTTAACAGGGCTTAGATCAGTCTAATAAAGCCTGGGGTCTGGAGGCTCTAGAGGACTCAGCAGTGTTTAACAGGGTTTAGTTCAGTCTAATAAAGCCTGGGGTCTGGAGCCTCTAGTGGACTCATCAGTGTTTAACAGGGCTTAGATCAGTCTAATAAAGCCTGGGGTCTGGAGCCTCTAGAGGACTCAGCAGTGTTTAACAGGGCTTAGATCAGTCTTATAAAGCCTGGGGACTGGAGCCTCTAGAGGACTCAGCAGTGTTTAACAGGGCTTAGATCAGTCTAATAAAGCCTGGGGACTGGAGGCTCTAGAGGACTCAGCAGTGTTTAACAGGGCTTAGATCAGTCTAATAAAGCCTGGGGTCTGGAGCCTCTAGAGGACTCATCAGTGTTTAACAGGGCTTAGATCAGTCTAATAAAGCCTGGGGTCTGGAGCCTCTAGAGGACTCAGCAGTGTTTAACAGGGCTTAGATCAGTCTTATAAAGCCTGGGGACTGGAGGCTCTAGAGGACTCATCAGTGTTTAACAGGGCTTAGATCAGTCTTATAAAGCCTGGGGTCTGGAGCCTCTAGAGGACTCATCAGTGTTTAACAGGGCTTAGATCAGTCTTATAAAGCCTGGGGTCTGGAGCCTCTAGAGGACTCAGCAGTGTTTAACAGGGCTTAGATCAGTCTAATAAAGCCTGGGGTCTGGAGCCTCTAGAGGACTCAGCAGTGTTTAACAGGGCTTAGATCAGTCTAATAAAGCCTGGGGTCTGGAGGCTCTAGAGGACTCAGCAGTGTTTAACAGGGCTTAGATCAGTCAAATAAAGCCTGGGGTCTGGAGCCTCTAGAGGACTCAGCAGTGTTTAACAGGGCTTAGATCAGTCTAATAAAGCCTGGGGTCTGGAGGCTCTAGAGGACTCAGCAGTGTTTAACAGGGTTTAGTTCAGTCTAATAAAGCCTGGGGTCTGGAGCCTCTAGTGGACTCATCAGTGTTTAACAGGGCTTAGATCAGTCTAATAAAGCCTGGGGTCTGGAGCCTCTAGAGGACTCAGCAGTGTTTAACAGGGCTTAGATCAGTCTTATAAAGCCTGGGGACTGGAGCCTCTAGAGGACTCAGCAGTGTTTAACAGGGCTTAGATCAGTCTAATAAAGCCTGGGGACTGGAGGCTCTAGAGGACTCAGCAGTGTTTAACAGGGCTTAGATCAGTCTAATAAAGCCTGGGGTCTGGAGCCTCTAGAGGACTCAGCAGTGTTTAACAGGGCTTAGATCAGTCTAATAAAGCCTGGGGTCTGGAGCCTCTAGAGAACTCAGCAGTGTTTAACAGGGCTTAGATCAGTCTTATAAAGCCTGGGGACTGGAGCCTCTAGAGAACTCAGCAGTGTTTAACAGGGCTTAGATCAGTCTAATAAAGCCTGGGGTCTGGAGCCTCTAGAGGACTCAGCAGTGTTTAACAGGGCTTAGATCAGTCTAATAAAGCCTGGGGTCTGGAGCCTCTAGTGGACTCAGCAGTGTTTAACAGGGCTTAGATCAGTCTAATAAAGCCTGGGGTCTGGAGCCTCTAGAGGACTCAGCAGTGTTTAACAGGGCTTAGATCAGTCTAATAAAGCCTGGGGTCTGGAGCCTCTAGAGAACTCAGCAGTGTTTAACAGGGCTTAGATCAGTCTTATAAAGCCTGGGGACTGGAGGCTCTAGTGGACTCAGCAGTGTTTAACAGGGCTTAGATCAGTCTAATAAAGCCTGGGGACTGGAGCCTCTAGAGAACTCAGCAGTGTTTAACAGGGCTTAGATCAGTCTAATAAAGCCTGGGGTCTGGAGCCTCTAGAGGACTCAGCAGTGTTTAACAGGGCTTAGATCAGTCTAATAAAGCCTGGGGTCTGGAGCCTCTAGTGGACTCAGCAGTGTTTAACAGGGCTTAGATCAGTCTAATAAAGCCTGGGGTCTGGAGCCTCTAGAGGACTCAGCAGTGTTTAACAGGGCTTAGATCAGTCTAATAAAGCCTGGGGTCTGGAGCCTCTAGAGAACTCAGCAGTGTTTAACAGGGCTTAGATCAGTCTAATAAAGCCTGGGGTCTGGAGCCTCTAGAGAACTCAGCAGTGTTTAACAGGGCTTAGATCAGTCTTATAAAGCCTGGGGACTGGAGGCTCTAGTGGACTCAGCAGTGTTTAACAGGGCTTAGATCAGTCTTATAAAGCCTGGGGTCTGGAGCCTCTAGAGAACTCAGCAGTGTTTAACAGGGCTTAGATCAGTCTTATAAAGCCTGGGGTCTGGAGCCTCTAGTGGACTCATCAGTGTTTAACAGGGCTTAGATCAGTCTAATAAAGCCTGGGGTCTGGAGCCTCTAGTGGACTCATCAGTGTTTAACAGGGTTTAGATCAGTCTAATAAAGCCTGGGGTCTGGAGCCTCTAGTGGACTCAGCAGTGTTTAACAGGGCTTAGATCAGTCTAATAAAGCCTGGGGTCTGGAGCCTCTAGAGGACTCAGCAGTGTTTAACAGGGCTTAGATCAGTCTAATAAAGCCTGGGGTCTGGAGGCTCTAGTGGACTCAGCAGTGTTTAACAGGGCTTAGATCATTCTAATAAAGCCTGGGGTCTGGAGCCTCTAGTGGACTCAGCAGTGTTTAACAGGGCTTAGATCAGTCTAATAAAGCCTGGGGACTGGAGGCTCTAGAGGACTCAGCAGTGTTTAACAGGGCTTAGATCAGTCTAATAAAGCCTGGGGACTGGAGCCTCTAGAGGACTCAGCAGTGTTTAACAGGGCTTAGATCAGTCTTATAAAGCCTGGGGACTGGAGGCTCTAGAGGACTCAGCAGTGTTTAACAGGGCTTAGATCAGTAGATCAGAGACACCAACATCAATATTATACTATATATACCCCTCTCAGAGACACCAACATCAATATTATACTATATATACCCCTCTCAGAGACACCAACATCAATATTATACTATATATACCCCTCTCAGAGACACCAACATCAATATTATACTATATATACCCCTCTCAGAGACACCAACATCAATATTATACTATATATACCCCTCTCAGAGACACCAACATCAATATTATACTATATATACCCCTCTCAGAGACACCAACAACAATATTATACTATATATACCTCTCTCAGAGACACCAACATCAATATTATACTATATATACCTCTCTCAGAGACACCAACATCAATATTATACTATATATACCCCTCTCAGAGACACCAACATCAATATTATACTATATATACCCCTCTCAGAGACACCAACAACAATATTATACTATATATACCTCTCTCAGAGACACCAACATCAATATTATACTATATATACCTCTCTCAGAGACACCAACATAAATATTATACTATATATACCCCTCTCAGAGACACCAACAACAATATTATACTATATATACCCCTCTCAGTGACACCAACATCAATATTATACTATATATACCTCTCTCAGAGACACCAACAACAATATTATACTATATATACCCCTCTCAGTGACACCAACATCAATATTATACTATATATACCCCTCTCAGTGACACCAACATCAATATTATACTATATATACCCCTCTCAGAGACACCAACATCAATATTATACTATATATACCCCTCTCAGAGACACCAACAACAATATTATACTATATATACCTCTCTCAGAGACACCAACATCAATATTATACTATATATACCTCTCTCAGAGACACCAACATCAATATTATACTATATATACCCCTCTCAGAGACACCAACAACAATATTATACTATATATACCCCTCTCAGTGACACCAACATCAATATTATACTATATATACCTCTCTCAGAGACACCAACAACAATATTATACTATATATACCTCTCTCAGAGACACCAACATCAATATTATACTATATATACCCCTCTCAGAGACACCAACATCAATATTATACTATATATACCTCTCTCAGAGACACCAACAACAATATTATACTATATATACCCCTCTCAGAGACACCAACATCAATATTATACTATATATACCTCTCTCAGAGACACCAACATCAATATTATACTATATATACCCCTCTCAGAGACACCAACAACAATATTATACTATATATACCCCTCTCAGTGACACCAACATCAATATTATACTATATATACCTCTCTCAGAGACACCAACAACAATATTATACTATATATACCTCTCTCAGAGACACCAACATCAATATTATACTATATATACCTCTCTCAGAGACACCAACAACAATATTATACTATATATACCTCTCTCAGAGACACCAACATCAATATTATACTATATATACCTCTCTCAGAGACACCAACAACAATATTATACTATATATACCCCTCTCAGAGACACCAACATCAATATTATACTATATATACCTCTCTCAGAGACACCAACATCAATATTATACTATATATACCTCTCTCAGAGACACCAACATCAATATTATACTATATATACCCCTCTCAGAGACACCAACAACAATATTATACTATATATACCCCTCTCAGAGACACCAACATCAATATTATACTATATATACCTCTCTCAGAGACACCAACAACAATATTATACTATATATACCTCTCTCAGTGACACCAACATCAATATTATACTATATATACCCCTCTCAGAGACACCAACATCAATATTATACTATATATACCTCTCTCAGAGACACCAACATCAATATTATACTATATATACCCCTCTCAGAGACACCAACAACAATATTATACTATATATACCTCTCTCAGAGACACCAACATCAATATTATACTATATATACCCCTCTCAGTGACACCAACATCAATATTATACTATATATACCTCTCTCAGAGACACCAACAACAATATTATACTATATATACCTCTCTCAGAGACACCAACATCAATATTATACTATATATACCTCTCTCAGAGACACCAACAACAATATTATACTATATATACCTCTCTCAGAGACACCAACATCAATATTATACTATATATACCTCTCTCAGAGACACCAACAACAATATTATACTATATATACCTCTCTCAGAGACACCAACATCAATATTATACTATATATACCTCTCTCAGAGACACCAACATCAATATTATACTATATATACCCCTCTCAGAGACACCAACATCAATATTATACTATATATACCTCTCTCAGAGACACTATAAACAATATTATACTATATATATCCATATATAATATATAATATTACACTATATGTACCACTTCCAGAGACATCAACAACAAATCCTGTGCCCGTACATCGAAAGACATCACCGTGAAGAACCATTACCCTCTACCACTCATCTCCTCGGCCTTCGAGCCTTTCCAGGGGACCACCGTGTTCTCATCACCGTGAAGAACCGTTACCCTCTACCACTCATCTCCTCGGCCTTCGAGCCTCTCCAGGGGACCACCGTGTTCTCATCACCGTGAAGAACCGTTACCCTCTACCACTCATCTCCTCGGCCTTCGAGCCTCTCCAGGGGACCACCGTGTTCTCATCACCGTGAAGAACCGTTACCCTCTACCACTCATCTCCTCGGCCTTCGAGCCTCTCCAGGGGACCACCGTGTTCTCCAAGCTGGACGTACGGAACACCTAACACTTTTTTAAAGTTGATTTAACCTTTAAGCAAGTTTTATACCTTTATTTCATAAGGCAAGTCAGTTAATAAGAACAATTCTCATGGTTAATGATGGCCTAGGAACAGTGGGTTAACTGGTCTAGGAACAGTGGGTTAACTGGTCTAGGAACAGTGGGTTAACTGGTCTAGGAACAGTGGGTTAACTGGTCTAGGATCAGTGGGTTAACTGGTCTAGGAACAGTGGGTTAACTGGTCTAGGAACAGTGGGTTAACTGGTCTAGGAACAGTGGTGTTAACTGGTCTAGGAACAGTGGGTTAACTGGTCTAGGAACAGTGGGTTAACTGGTCTAGGAACCGTGGGTTAACTGGTCTAGGAACAGTGGGTTAACTGGTCTAGGAACAGTGGGTTAACTGGTCTCGGAACAGTGGGTTAACTGCCTTGTCCAGGGACAAGAACATGGTGCGAGTACGGGACGAGAGGAAGACTGCCTTCAACACGACATGAAGATATCCCTCTAGTGGTGTGGGGGCTGTGCTTTGGCAAAGTGGGTGGGGTTATATCCTTCCTGTTTGGCCCTGTCCCGGGGTGTCCTCGGATGGGGCCACAGTGTCTCCTGACCCCTCCTGTCTCAGCCTCCAGTATTTATGCTGCAGTAGTTTATGTGTCGGGGGGCTAGGGTCAGTTTGTTATATCTGGAGTACTTATCCTGTCCTATTCGGTGTCCTGTGTGAATCTAAGTGTGCGTTCTCTAATTCTCTCCTTCTCTCTTTCTTTCTCTCTCTCGGAGGACCTGAGCCCTAGGACCATGCCCCAGGACTACCTGACATGATGACTCCTTGCTGTCCCCAGTCCACCTGGCCATGCTGCTGCTCCAGTTTCAACTGACCTGAGCCCTAGGACCATGCCCCAGGACTACCTGACATGATGACTCCTTGCTGTCCCCAGTCCACCTGGCCATGCTGCTGCTCCAGTTTCAACTGACCTGAGCCCTAGGACCATGCCCCAGGACTACCTGACATGATGACTCCTTGCTGTCCCCAGTCCACCTGGCCATGCTGCTGCACCAGTTTCAACTGGCCTGGGCCCTAGGACCATGTCCCAGGACTACCTGACATGATGACTCCTTGCTGTCCCCAGTCCACCTGGCCATGCTGCTGCTCCAGTTTCAACTGTTCTGCCTTACTATTATTCAACCATGCTGGTCATTTATGAACATTTGAACATCTTGGCCACGTTCTGTTATAATCTCCACCCGGCACAGCCAGAAGAGGACTGGCCACCCCACATATGCTCTCTCTAATTCTCTCTTTCTTTCTCTCTCTCGGAGGACCTGAGCCCTAGGACCATGCCCCAGGACTACCTGACATGATGGCTCCTTGCTGTCCCCAGTCCACCTGGCTGTGCTGCTGCTCCAGTTTCAACTGTTCTGCCTTATTATTATTCGACCATGCTGGTCATTTATGAACATTTGAACATCTTGGTCATGTTCTGTTATAATCTCTACCCGGCACAGCCAGAAGAGGACTGGCCACCCCACATAGCCCGGTTCCTCTCTAGGTTTCTTCCTAGGTTTTGGCCTTTCTAGGGAGTTTTTCCTAGCCACCGTGCTTTTACACCTGCATTGTTTGCTGTTTGGGGTTTTAGGCTGGGTTTCTGTACAGCACTTTGAGATATCAGCTGATGTACGAAGGGCTATATAAATAAATTTGATTTGATTTGATTTGACTGGATGGTGTTCAGAGATAGATGGGAGGGGTTGAATGGAGCTGAAGGACTGGATGGTGTTGAGAGATAGATGGGAGGGGTTGAATGAAACTGAAGGACTGGATGGTGTTAGGAGATAGATGGGAGGGGTTGAATGGAGCTGAAGGATTGGACTGGATGGTGTTCAGAGATAGATGGGAGTGGTTGAATGGAGCTGAAGGATGAAACTGGAAGGTGTTCAGAGATAGATGGGAGGGGTTGAGGGGAGCTGAATGATGGGACTGGACAGTGTTTAGAGATAGATGGGAGGGGTTGAGGGGGGCTGAAGAATGGGACTGGACAGTGTTTAGAGATAGATGGGTGGGGTTGAGGGGAGCTGAAGGACTGGATGGTGCTAAGAGATAGATGGGAGGGGTTGAGGGGAGCTGAAGGATGGGACTGGATGGTGCTAAGAGATAGATGGGAGGGGTTGAGGGGAGCTGAAGTACTGGATGGTGTTTGGAGATAGATGGGAGGGGTTGAGGGGAGCTGAAGGACTGGATGGTGCTAAGAGATAGATGGGAGGGGTTGAGGGGAGCTGAAGGATGGGACTGGATGGTGCTAAGAGATAGATGGGAGGGGTTGAGGGGAGCTAAAGGATGGGACTGGATGGTGTTTGGAGATAGATGGGACGGGTTGAGGGGAGCTGAAGGACTGGATGGTGTTAGGAGATAGATGGGAGGGGTTGAGACTGGATCATGTTTAGAGATAGATGGGAGGGGTTGAATGGAGCTGAAGGATGGAACTGGGTGGTGCTAAGAGATAGATTGGAGGGGTTGAGGGGAGCTGAAGGACTGGATGGTGTTAGGAGATAGATTGGAGGGGTTGAATGGAGCTGAATGATGGGACTGGATGGTGTTAAGAGATGGATGGGAGGGGTTGAATGGAGCTGAAGGACTGGATGGTGTTAGGAGATAGATGGGAGGGGTTGAATGGAGCTGAAGAATTGAACTGGATGGTGTTAAAAGATAGAAGGGAGGGGTTGAATGGAGCTGAAGTACTGGATGGTGTTTGGAGATAGATGGGAGGGGTTGAGGGGAGCTGAAGGATGGGACTGGATGGTGCTAAGAGATAGATGGGAGGGGTTGAGGGGAGCTGAAGGACTGGATGGTGTTAGGAGATAGATGGGAGGGGTTGAATGGAGCTGAAGGACTGGATGGTGTTAGGAGATAGATGGGAGGGGTTGAGACTGGATCATGTTTAGAGATAGATGGGAGGGGTTGAATGGAGCTGAAGGACTGGATGGTGTTAGGAGATAGATGGGAGGGGTTGAGACTGGATCATGTTTAGAGATAGATGGGAGGGGGGGTTGAGGGTACCTGAAGGATGGAACTGGATGGTGCTAAGAGATAGATTGGAGGGGTTGAGGGGAGCTGAAGGACTGGATGGTGTTAGGAGATAGATTGGAGGGGTTGAATGGAGCTGAAGAATTGAACTGGATGGTGTTAAGAGATAGAAGGGAGGGGTTGAATGAGGCTGAAGGATGGGACTGGATGGTGTTAAGAGATAGATGGGAGGGGTTGAATGGAGCTGAAGGATGAAGGATGGGACTAAGAACAACTCGATAACTAATCTAAAATATAGTGGGTCCGTAAAATGTATATAGTCAGTATTAACTGGAAGTAGAAGCCTAAGTGTTGTTGTCTATTAGTTTACTCCAATTAGGGCAGGGGTACATATATACTGTATTACATATAGGGTGTATATTTTGGGGAATATTCAGAGGTGGAAACATTCTGTGTGAATTGACGGGAATATGTGGGAATTAACAGAAAAATGTAGTTGTTTTTTCAAGTTCATTAGTCTGGTGGAAATCTGTCCTGTCTGATGATTCTAAAATTGAGATTTTTGGTTCCGACTGCCGTGTCTATGTGAGATGCAGAGTAGGTGAACGGAGAGCAGAGCATAGAGCTGGCTGGCTTCTCCATGCATTGGCAGCAAAGAGCAGCTGCCTCTGGAAAGACGAGGGGCGGGGATGTGTGTCTATTTGTCAACATCTGCTGGTGTGTGATGTCTAACAGTCTTGAGGTATTGTTCGCCTGAGGTAGAGTACCTCATGATAAGCTGTAGACCAAGAGAGTCATCTATATTATTTGGTATTGCTCGCCTGAGGTAGAGTACCTCATGATAAGCTGTAGACCAAGAGAGTCATCTATATTATTTGGTATTGCTCGCCTGAGGTAGAGTACCTCATGATAAGCTGTAGACCAAGAGAGTCATCTATATTATTTGGTATTGCTCGCCTGAGGTAGAGTACCTCATGATAAGCTGTAGACCAAGAGAGTCATCTATATTATTTGGTATTGCTCGCCTGAGGTAGAGTACCTCATGATAAGCTGTAGACCAAGAGAGTCATCTATAATATTTGTTGCCGTCTATTTACCACCACAAACCGATGCTGTCACTAAGACCCCACTCAACCAGCTCTATAAGGCCATAAGCAAAGAAGAAAATGCTCACACAGAAGTGGCGCTCCTAGTGGCCGGGGACTTTAATGCAGGCAAACTGAAATCCATTTAACCTCATTTCTACCAGCATGTCACATGTGCAACCAGAGGAAAAATAACCTCTAGACCACCTTTACTCCACACACAGAGATGCATACAAAGTTCTTCCTCACGCTCCATTTGGCAAATCTGACCATAATTCTATCCTCCTGATTCCTGCTTACATGCAAAAACTAAAGCAGGAAGAACCAGTGACTCGCTCAATACAGAAGTGGTCAAATGACGTGGATGCTATGCTACAGGACTCTGCTAGCACAGACTGGAATGTTCCAGGATTCATCCAATGGCATTGAGGAATACACCACCTCAGTCACCGGCTTCAAGTCATCAAGTGCATCGACAACATCATCTCCACAGTGACCGTACTTACATGTCCCAATCAGAAGCTATGGATTACAGGCAACACTCCCACCGAGCTAAAGGAGCTGCCGCTTTCAAGGAGTGGAACACTAATCCGGACGCTTAAAAGAAATCCCGCTATGCCCTCAAACAAACCATCAAACAGACAATGCGTCAATATACATCATAGATTGAATATACATCATAGATTGAATATACATCATAGATTGAATCCTACTACACCGGCTCTGACGCCATAAGGTGCTACAGAGGGTAGTGCGTACATCACTGGGGCTAAGCTTCCTGACATCCAGGACCTATATACCAGGCGATGTCAGAGGCTCTGACGCCATAAGGTAACAGAGGGTAGTGCGTACATCACTGGGGCTAAGCTTCCTGACATCCAGGACCTATATACCAGGCGATGTCAGAGGCTCTGACGCTATAAGGTGCTACAGAGGGTAGTGCGTACATCACTGGGGCTAAGCTTCCTGACATCCAGGACCTATATACCAGGCGATGTCAGAGGCTCTGACGCTATAAGGTGCTACAGAGGGTAGTGCGTACATCACTGGGGCTAAGCTTCCTGACATCCAGGACCTATATACCAGGCGATGTCAGAGGCTCTGACGCTATAAGGTGCTACAGAGGGTAGTGGGTACATCACTGGGGCTAAGCTTCCTGACATCCAGGACCTATATACCAGGCGATGTCAGAGGCTCTGATGCTATAAGGTGCTACAGAGGGTAGTGCGTACATCACTGGGGCTAAGCTTCCTGACATCCAGGACCTATATACCAGGCGATGTCAGAGGCTCTGACGCTATAAGGTGCTACAGAGGGTAGTGCGTACATCACTGGGGCTAAGCTTCCTGACATCCAGGACCTATATACCAGGCGATGTCAGAGGCTCTGACGCTATAAGGTGCTACAGAGGGTAGTGCGTACATCACTGGGGCTAAGCTTCCTGACATCCAGGACCTATATACCAGGCGATGTCAGAGGCTCTGACGCTATAAGGTGCTACAGAGGGTAGTGCGTACATCACTGGGGCTAAGCTTCCTGACATCCAGGACCTATATACCAGGCGATGTCAGAGGCTCTGACGCTATAAGGTGCTACAGAGGGTAGTGCATACATCACTGGGGCTAAGCTTCCTGACATCCAGGACCTATATACCAGACGATGTCAGAGGCTCTGGCTATAAGGTGCTACAGAGGGTAGTGCGTACATCACTGGGGCTAAGCTTCCTGACATCCAGGACCTATATACCAGGCGATGTCAGAGGCTCTGACGCTATAAGGTGCTACAGAGGGTAGTGCGTACATCACTGGGGCTAAGCTTCCTGACATCCAGGACCTATATACCAGGCGATGTCAGAGGCTCTGACGCTATAAGGTGCTACAGAGGGTAGTGCGTACATCACTGGGGCTAAGCTTCCTGACATCCAGGACCTATATACCAGACGATGTCAGAGGCTCTGACGCTATAAGGTGCTACAGAGGGTAGTGCGTACATCACTGGGGCTAAGCTTCCTGACATCCAGGACCTATATACCAGGCGATGTCAGAGGCTCTGACGCTATAAGGTGCTACAGAGGGTAGTGCGTACATCACTGGGGCTAAGCTTCCTGACATCCAGGACCTATATACCAGGCGATGTCAGAGGCTCTGACGCTATAAGGTGCTACAGAGGGTAGTGCGTACATCACTGGGGCTAAGCTTCCTGACATCCAGGACCTATATACCAGGCGATGTCAGAGGCTCTGACGCTATAAGGTGCTACAGAGGGTAGTGCGTACATCACTGGGGCTAAGCTTCCTGACATCCAGGACCTATATACCAGGCGATGTCAGAGGCTCTGACGCTATAAGGTGCTACAGAGGGTAGTGCGTACATCACTGGGGCTAAGCTTCCTGACATCCAGGACCTATATACCAGGCGATGTCAGAGGCTCTGACACTATAAGGTGCTACAGAGGGTAGTGCGTACATCACTGGGGCTAAGCTTCCTGACATCCAGGACCTATATACCAGGCGATGTCAGAGGCTCTGACGCTATAAGGTGCTACAGAGGGTAGTGCGTACATCACTGGGGCTAAGCTTCCTGACATCCAGGACCTATATACCAGGCGATGTCAGAGGCTCTGACGCTATAAGGTGCTACAGAGGGTAGTGCGTACATCACTGGGGCTAAGCTTCCTGACATCCAGGACCTATATACCAGGCGATGTCAGAGGCTCTGGCGCTATAAGGTGCTACAGAGGGTAGTGGGTACATCACTGGGGCTAAGCTTCCTGACATCCAGGACCTATATACCAGGCGATGTCAGAGGCTCTGATGCTATAAGGTGCTACAGAGGGTAGTGCGTACATCACTGGGGCTAAGCTTCCTGACATCCAGGACCTATATACCAGGCGATGTCAGAGGCTCTGACGCTATAAGGTGCTACAGAGGGTAGTGCGTACATCACTGGGGCTAAGCTTCCTGACATCCAGGACCTATATACCAGGCGATGTCAGAGGCTCTGACGCTATAAGGTGCTACAGAGGGTAGTGCGTACATCACTGGGGCTAAGCTTCCTGACATCCAGGACCTATATACCAGGCGATGTCAGAGGCTCTGACGCTATAAGGTGCTACAGAGGGTAGTGCGTACATCACTGGGGCTAAGCTTCCTGACATCCAGGACCTATATACCAGGCGATGTCAGAGGCTCTGACGCTATAAGGTGCTACAGAGGGTAGTGCGTACATCACTGGGGCTAAGCTTCCTGACATCCAGGACCTATATACCAGGCGATGTCAGAGGCTCTGACACTATAAGGTGCTACAGAGGGTAGTGCGTACATCACTGGGGCTAAGCTTCCTGACATCCAGGACCTATATACCAGGCGATGTCAGAGGCTCTGACGCTATAAGGTGCTACAGAGGGTAGTGCGTACATCACTGGGGCTAAGCTTCCTGACATCCAGGACCTATATACCAGGCGATGTCAGAGGCTCTGACGCTATAAGGTGCTACAGAGGGTAGTGCGTACATCACTGGGGCTAAGCTTCCTGACATCCAGGACCTATATACCAGGCGATGTCAGAGGCTCTGACGCTATAAGGTGCTACAGAGGGTAGTGCGTACATCACTGGGGCTAAGCTTCCTGACATCCAGGACCTATATACCAGGCGATGTCAGAGGCTCTGGCTATAAGGTGCTACAGAGGGTAGTGCGTACATCACTGGAGCTAAGCTTCCTGACATCCAGGACCTATATACCAGGCGATGTCAGAGGCTCTGACGCTATAAGGTGCTACAGAGGGTAGTGCGTACATCACTGGGGCTAAGCTTCCTGACATCCAGGACCTATATACCAGACGATGTCAGAGGCTCTGACGCTATAAGGTGCTACAGAGGGTAGTGCGTACATCACTGGGGCTAAGCTTCCTGACATCCAGGACCTATATACCAGGCGATGTCAGAGGCTCTGACGCTATAAGGTGCTACAGAGGGTAGTGCGTACATCACTGGGGCTAAGCTTCCTGACATCCAGGACCTATATACCAGGCGATGTCAGAGGCTCTGACGCTATAAGGTGCTACAGAGGGTAGTGCGTACATCACTGGGGCTAAGCTTCCTGACATCCAGGACCTATATACCAGGCGATGTCAGAGGCTCTGACGCTATAAGGTGCTACAGAGGGTAGTGCGTACATCACTGGGGCTAAGCTTCCTGACATCCAGGACCTATATACCAGGCGATGTCAGAGGCTCTGGCGCTATAAGGTGCTACAGAGGGTAGTGCGTACATCACTGGGGCTAAGCTTCCTGACATCCAGGACCTATATACCAGGCGATGTCAGAGGCTCTGACGCTATAAGGTGCTACAGAGGGTAGTGCGTACATCACTGGGGCTAAGCTTCCTGACATCCAGGACCTATATACCAGGCGATGTCAGAAGCTCTGACGCTATAAGGTGCTACAGAGGGTAGTGCGTACATCACTGGGGCTAAGCTTCCTGACATCCAGGACCTATATACCAGACGATGTCAGAGGCTCTGACGCTATAAGGTGCTACAGAGGGTAGTGCGTACATCACTGGGGCTAAGCTTCCTGACATCCAGGACCTATATACCAGGCGATGTCAGAGGCTCTGACGCTATAAGGTGCTACAGAGGGTAGTGCGTACATCACTGGGGCTAAGCTTCCTGACATCCAGGACCTATATACCAGGCGATGTCAGAGGCTCTGACACTATAAGGTGCTACAGAGGGTAGTGCGTACATCACTGGGGCTAAGCTTCCTGACATCCAGGACCTATATACCAGGCGATGTCAGAGGCTCTGACGCTATAAGGTGCTACAGAGGGTAGTGCGTACATCACTGGGGCTAAGCTTCCTGACATCCAGGACCTATATACCAGGCGATGTCAGAGGCTCTGACGCTATAAGGTGCTACAGAGGGTAGTGCGTACATCACTGGGGCTAAGCTTCCTGACATCCAGGACCTATATACCAGGCGATGTCAGAGGCTCTGACGCTATAAGGTGCTACAGAGGGTAGTGCGTACATCACTGGGGCTAAGCTTCCTGACATCCAGGACCTATATACCAGGCGATGTCAGAGGCTCTGACACTCGTCAGGATGTGGCAGGTCTTGAAAACTATTACGGACTACAAAGGGAATCCCAGCCACGAGCTGCCCAGTTTACGCAAGCTTACCAGATGAGCTAAATGTCTTTCATGTTCGCTTTCGAGGCAAGCAACACTGAAGCATGCATGAGAGAACCAGCTGTTCCATACGACTGTGTGATCACGCTCTCCGTAGCTGATGTGAGCAAAACTTTTAAGCAGGTCAACATTCACAAAGCCGTGGGGCCAGATAGATTACCAGAACGTGAACTCAAAGCATGCCTGGTCCAGCTGGCAAGTGTCTTCACTGACAATTTCAACCTCTCCTCTCCCTGACCGAGACTGTAATACCTACATGTTTCAAACATACTACCATAGTCCCTGTACCCAAGAAAGCAAAGGTAACCTGCCTAAATGATTACCCCTGTAGCACTCACATTGGTAGCCATGAAGTGCTTTGAAAGGCTGGTCATGGCACAAATCAACTCAGGGTTCAACACCATAGTGCCCTCAAAGCTCATCACTAACTGCCCTTTCCCACCTGGACAAAAGGATCAACTACGTATATGAGAATGCTGTTCATTGACTACAGCTCAGCGTTTTGACTACAGCATTGACAACAGTTCAACACCACAGAGCCCACAAAGTTCATCACTAAGATAAGGACTCTGGGACTAAACACATCCCTCCACAACTGGATCCTGGACCTCCTGAGGGACCGCCCCCAGGTGGTAAGGGTAGGCTACAACACATCTGCCATGCTGATCCTCAACACTGGAGCTCCCCAGGGGTGTGTGCTCAGTCCCCTCCTGTTCCCCCACGACTAAATGGCCAAACACGACTCCAACACCATCATTAAGTTTGCTGACGACACAACAGTGGCCTGATCACCGACAATGATGGGACAGCCGATAAGGTCAGAGAGGTCAGAGACCTGGCAGTGTGATGCCAAGACAACAACCTCTGATCGTGGACTACAGGAAAAGGTGGGCCATCATCGATTGGGCTGAAGTGGAGCGGGTCGAGAGTTTAGATCCTTGGTGTCCACATCACCAACAAACTAACATGGTCCAAACACAGACAGTTCTGAAGAGGGTAGGACAACACCTTTTGAAAATATTTGGCATTGGTCCTCAGATCCTCAAAAAGTTCTGGCATTGGTCCTCAGATCCTCAAAAAGTTCTGGCATTGGTCCTCAGATCCTCAAAAAGTTCTACAGCTGCACCATCGAGAGCATGACTGGTTGCATAACCGCCTGGTAAGGCAACTTCTTGGCATCTGTAAGGTGCTACAGAGGGTAGTGTGTACGGCCCAGTACATCACTGGGGCTAAGCTTCCTGACATCCAGGACCAGGCGATGTCAGAGGAAAATCCCAAAAAATGATCAAAGACTCCAGTCACCCAGTCATAGACTGGTCTCTCTGCTACCGCATGGCAAGCGGCAGCAGAGTACCAAGTCTAGGACCGAATGGCTCCTTAAAAAGCTCTTTAAACTAGGGGGCTCTATTTTCATTTTTGGAAAAATAACATTCCCAAAGTAAACGGGCTATTTTGTCAGTACAAGATGCTAGAATATGCAGTATAATTGACAGCTTACAAAACACTCTAAAGTGTCAAAAACTGTAAAAATATTGTCTGTGAGTATAACAGAACTGATATTGCAGGAAACGAAAGCCTGAGAAAAATCCAATCAGGAAGGGACTCTTATTTAGAAGGCTCTGCGTTCCTATGCGTCCCTATTGAGCAGTGAATGAGATATCAACCAGATTCCTTTTTCTATTCTTCCCTAATGTGTCTAGTGTCACAATACATAGTTTCAGGCTTTTATTTTGAAAAAATTAGCCTGAACGACAACTCTATTTTATTGAACTGCATTGTTAGTTAAGGGCTTGTATTCGGCGGTGTCACGAATATCACCGAAGGTCCCATCCTTCCCGTTCGGGTGGCGGTCGTCGTCGCCGGTCTGCTCCCTTTTCCCCCCCTTTTTTTTTGTTTAGTCTAATTGGTTTCACCTGTTCCTTGTTGGGGTTATTTAAATTCTATTAGCCTGCCTGTGTTCATGAGGGCTTGTTCCTGTTTTTTCTTGGGATTGTCGCTGTCCAGCGTATGTACCAGTTTGTACTTGGTTAGGTTGTTTTACGCCTGTGTTTCGGCTTCATCCGTTTGTGCGCTGTTACTGTACGGACAATAAAGCGTTTTCCCGAATCCTCTGCTCTCTGCGCATGACTCCACCCCCATCACTCTTCGAGCGACACATTTTTTTTAAATTTTATTTGATGTGTGGTGAATGGATGATCTCTGCATGTGTATTTCCCAACGTGAAGCATGGAGGAGGAGGTGTGATGACAATGATTGACTTAGAATTCAAGGCACACTTAACCAGCATGGCTACCACAGCATTCTGCAGCAATACGCCATCCCATCTGGTTTGTGCTTAGTGGGACTATCATTTGTTTTTCAACAGGACAATGACCCAAACCACACCTCCAGGCTCTGTAAGGGCTATTTGACCAAGAAGGAGAGTGATGGAGGGCTGCATCAGATGACCTGGCCTACACAATCACCTGGCCTCAACCCCATTGAGGTGGTTTGGGATGAGTTGGACCGCAGAGTGAAGGAAAAGCAGCCAACAAGTGCTCAACATTTATGGGAACTCCTTCAGGACTGTTGGAAAAGCATTCCAGGTGAAGCTGGTTGAGAGAAGAGTGAGCAAAGCTATCATCAAGGCAAAGGATGGTGACTTTGAAGAATCTCAAATATAAAATATATTTAAAAAAATACAGTATTCATATTAATTCCTTTACACTTGTGTGTATAAGGTAGTTGTTATGAAATTGTTAGGTTTTATTACTTGTTAGATATTACTGAAAAATAAGCACAAGCATTTCGCTACACTTGCATTAACACCTGCTAACCATGTGTATGTGACAAATACATTTGATTTGATTTATTTGAGGAGTTTCTCCCATTCTTCTCTGCAGATCCTCTCAAGCTCTGTCAGATTTGATGGGGAGCGTTGCGGCGCAGCTATTTTAAGGTCTCTCCAGAGATGTTCGATCAGGTTCAAGTCCGGGCTCTGGCTGGGCACTCAAGGATATTCAGGGATATTCAGGCACCAGTTAGCTTGGACCTCAAACTAGGCCCTTCTCCCGGCTAGACGAAGGGATTCCATCATGCAATTACCTCTTTTTCCTATTGGCCTGGAACCTTCGCTGCCGACACGGAGCCCCAGTGATCACGACTGGTCTACCGACGTAACCATCCGAGGGGGTTCCTGTCCCGAAGCAAGCACCAGTTAGCCTGGAGCTAGCCTCGAGCTCGGCCCTTCTCCCGGCTTGCCAAATAATTCCATCAGATAATTCCTGGGCTTCGATACCTCTTCTGCCAATTGGTCTGGACCCTGCTGCTGCTGTCAGGGAGCCCTGATCCATCACGACTGGTCTGCCGACGTAACCGTCGGAGGGGGTTTCAACAGGCTCCCCCGTTGCGACGTCCCCCTGAGGCCCATCTGCTAGCCCCGGCCTGCTAGCTGTCTGAATCGCCGTTCCTCCAGCTCGCCTAGCTACTCACTGGACCCTATGATCACTCGGCTACACAAGTCTCTCCCTAATGTCAATATGGCTTTTGTCTATTGCCGTTTTGGTTAGTCATTTTTGTCTTATTTCACTGTAGAGCCTCCAGCCCTGCTCAATGTGTCTTAACTAGCCTTTATGTTCCACCCCAAACATATGCTGTGACCGCACCTGGCTTAAATGGTTCCTCTAGAGACAAAGCCTCTCTCATCGTCACTCAATGCCAAGGCTTACCTTTCTTAATCTACTCCTCTGGTGATGTAGAGGTTAACTCAGGCCCTGCAGCCCTCAGCACCACTCCTATTCCCCAGGCGCTTTCATTTGTTGACTTCTGTAAACGTAAAAGCACTGGTTTCATGCATATTAATATTAGAAGCCTCCTCCCTAAGTTTGTTTTATTCACTGCTTTAGCACACTCCGCCAACCCGGATGTCCTAGCCGTGTCTGAATCCTGGCTTAGGAAGTCCACCAAAACCTTGACATTTTCAATCGCTAACTGTAACATTTTCCGACAAGATAGAACTGCCAAACGGGGCGGAGTTGCAGTCTACTGCAGAGACAGCCTGCAGAGTTCTGTCTGCCCACTGCACTGAGAATAGGAAACACTGTCACCACTGATAAATTCACGATAATCGAGAATTTAAACAAGCATTTCTCTACGGCTGGCCATGCTTTCCTCCTGGCTACCCCAACCCCGGCAAAATCTCTGAAGCTGGAGTCTTATATCTCCTTTAAGCATCAGCTGTCAGAGCAGCTTACTGATCACTGTACCTGTACACAGCCAGTCTGTAAATAGCCCACCCAACTACCTCATCCCCATATTATTACTTACCCTCAGCTGTCAGAGCAGCTTAACGATCACTGTACCTGTACACAGCCAGTCTGTAAATAGCCCACCCAACTACCTCATCCCCATATTATTACTTACCCTCAGCTGTCAGAGCAGCTTACCGATCACTGTACCTGTACACAGCCAGTCTGTAAATAGCCCACCCAACCAACTCATCCCCATATTATTACTTACCCTCAGCTGTCAGAGCAGCTTACCGATCACTGTACCTGTACACAGCCAGTCTGTAAATAGCCCACCCAACTACCTCATCCCCATATTGTTATTTATCCTCTTGCTATTTTGCACCCCAGTATCTCTACTTGCACATCATCATCTGCACACCTATCACTCCAGTATTAATGCTAAATTGTAATTATTTTCACCTCTAGGGCCTATTTATTGCCTTCCTCCCTACTCTTGTACATTTGCACACTGTACATAGATCTTTCTATTGTGTTATTGACTGTACGTTTGTTTATGTGTAACTCTGTGTTGTTGTTTCTGTCGCACTGCTTTGCTTTACCTTGGCCAGGTCGCAGTTGTAAATGAGAACTTGATCTCAACTGATTAGATGAAGGTGAAATAAAAAATATATATATATTTAAAAACTCCAAGGTGGCTGTAATGTGCCTTTTACTGAGGAGTGGCTTCCGTCTCTACCATAAAGGCCTGATTGGTAAAGTGCTGCAGAGATGTTTGTCCTTCTGGAAGGTTCTCCCATCTCCACAGAGGAACTCTGCAGCTCTGTCAAAGTGACCATCGGGTTCTTGGTCACCTCTATGACCAAGGCCCTTCTCCTCCAATTGCTCAGTTTGGCCGGGCCGCCAGCTCTAGGAAGAGTCTTGGTGGTTCCAAACTTCTTCCATTTAAGAATGATGGAGACCACTGTGTTCTTGGGGACCTTCAAAGCTGCAGAAATGTTTTGGTACACTTCCCCAGATCTGTGCCTCATGTCTCAACGCTCTACAGACAATTTCCTCGACCTCATAGTTTGGTTTTTACTCTGACATGCACTGTCAACTGTGGACCTTCCAAATCATGTCCAATCAATTGAATTTACTACAGGTGGACTCCAATCAAGTTGTAGAAATATCTCAAGGATGATCAATGGAAACAGGATGCACCTGAGCTCAATTTCGAGTCTCATAGCAAAGTGTCTGAATACTTTATTTTTTTTATTTTTATACATTTGCAAAAAATTCTCAAATGCTGTTCTCACTTTGTCATTATGGGGTATTGTGATGTCATTATGGGGTATTGTGAGGTCATTATGGGGTATTGTAATGTCATTATGGGGTATTATGATGTCATCATGGGGTTTTGTGATGTCATTATGGAGTATTGTGATGTCATTATGGGGTATTGTGTGTAGATTGCTGAGGAATGTTTTTAATGTAATACATTTTAGAATAACACTGTACTGTAGAAAAATGTGGAAAAAGTCAAGGGGTCTGAGTACTTTCCAAAGGCACTGTATATTTTTATACTCCAGACTCCGACATTGCTCGTCCTAATATTTATACATTTCTTTAATCCATTATTTTACTTTTAGAGTTGTGTGTATTATTGTGATTTGTTAGATATTACTGCACTGTTGGAGCTAGGAACATAAGCATTTCACTACTCCCGCAATAACATCTGCTAAATATGTAACCAATTAAATTTGATTTGATGTGATTGGATGTATAGACATAATGGACAGTATGTGGAAAGAATATATAGTATATTTGAAGAATACATGGATAGAATAGTATATGTACAGCAATAGGATGGACTTGACTACAATACAGTATACATACAGTATACATACAGTATACATACAGTATACATATGAGGTAGTTAAATTAGGTAGGTAAAACAGTATGTTAACATTATTAAAGGACCAGTGTTCCATCATTAAAGGGACCAGTGTTCCATTATTAAAGGGACCAGTGTTCCATTATTAAAGTGACCAGTGTTCCATTATTAAAGGGACCAGTGTTCCATTATTAAAGTGACCAGTGTTCCATTATTAAAGTGACCAGTGTTCCATTATTAAAGTGACCAGTGTTCCATTATTAAAGGGACCAGTGTTCCATTATTAAAGTGACCGGTGTTCCATTATTAAAGGGACCAGTGTTCCATTATTAAAGTGACCAGTGTTCCATTATTAAAGGGACCAGTGTTCCATTATTAAAGTGGCCAGTGTTCCATTATTAAAGGGACCAGTGTTCCATTATTAAAGGGACCAGTGTTCCATTATTAAAGGGACCAGTGTTCCATTATTAAAGAGACCAGTGTTCCATTATTAAAGGGACCAGTGTTCCATCATTAAAGGGACCAGTGTTCCATTATTAAAGGGACCAGTGTTCCATCATTAAAGGGACCAGTGTTCCATTATTAAAGGGACCAGTGTTCCATTATTAAAGGGACCAGTGTTCCATTATTAAAGGGACCAGTGTTCCATGATTAAAGGGACCAGTGTTCCATTATTAAAGGGACCAGTGTTCCATCATTAAAGGGACCAGTGTTCCATTATTAAAGGGACCAGTGTTCCATTATTAAAGAGACCAGTGTTCCATTATTAAAGGGACCAGTGTTCCATTATTAAAGGGACCAGTGTTCCATTATTAAAGGGACCAGTGTTCCATCATTAAAGGACCAGTGTTCCATTATTAAAGGGACCAGTGTTCCATTATTAAAGGGACCAGTGTTCCATTATTAAAGGGACCAGTGTTCCATTATTAAAGGGACCAGTGTTCCATCATTAAAGGACCAGTGTTCCATTATTAAAGGGACCAGTGTTCCATTATTAAAGGACCAGTGTTCCATTATTAAAGTGACTAGTGTTCCATTATTAAAGTGACCAGTGTTCCATTATTAAAGGGACCAGTGTTCCATTATTAAAGGGACCAGTGTTCCATTATTAAAGGGCATTATTAAAGGGACCAGTGTTCCATTATTAAAGGGACCAGTGTTCCATTATTAAAGGGACCAGTGTTCCATGATTAAAGGGACCAGTGTTCCATGATTAAAGGGACCAGTGTTCCATTATTAAAGTGACCAGTGTTCCATTATTAAAGGGACCAGTGTTCCATTATTAAAGGGACCAGTGTTCCATTATTAAAGGGACCAGTGTTCCATTATTAAAGGGACCAGTGTTCCATTATTAAAGTGACCAGTGTTCCATTATTAAAGGGACCAGTGTTCCATTATTAAAGGGACCAGTGTTCCATTATTAAAGGGACCAGTGTTCCATTATTAAAGGGACCAGTGTTCCATTATTAAAGGGACCAGTGTTCCATTATTAAAGTGACCAGTGTTCCATTATTAAAGGGACCAGTGTTCCATTATTAAAGGGACCAGTGTTCCATTATTAAAGGGACCAGTGTTCCATTATTAAAGGGACCAGTGTTCCATTATTAAAGGACCAGTGTTCCATTATTAAAGTGACCAGTGTTCCATTATTAAAGGGACCAGTGTTCCATTATTAAAGGGACCAGTGTTCCATTATTAAAGGGACCAGTATTCCGTTATTAAAGTGACCAGTGTTCCATTATTAAAGGGACCAGTATTCCGTTATTAAAGTGACCAGTGTTCCATGTCTATCTACATAGGGCAGCAGTATCTAAGGTGCAGAGTAGAGTAACTGGGTGGTAGCCGGCTAGTGACAGTGACTAAGTTCAGGGCAGGGTACTGGGCGGAGGCCAGGCTAGTAATGGCTATTTAACAGTCTGATGGCCTTGAGATAGAAGCTTTTTTTTCAGTCTCTCGGTCCCAGCTTTGATGCGCCTGCACTGACCTCTCCTTCAGGATGATGGAGGGAGAAAAAGGGGATGAGATGAAGGGATGTAAGGGGAGGGCAGGAAGAGGATAGGAGGATGAGAGGATGGCAGGAAAGGATGATAAGAGGATGAGAGGATAGGAGGATGAGATGGGGGATGGGATGGGTGGATGGGAGGATGGGATGGGAGGATGGGATGGGAGGATGAGATGGGAGGATGGGATGGGAGGATGGGAGGATGGGATGGGAGGATGGGATGGGAGGATGGGATGGGAGGATGAGATGGGAGGATGGGATGGGAGGATGAGATGGGAGGATGGGATGGGAGGATGGGAGGATGGGATGGGGGATGGGATGGGGGGATGGGATGGGAGGATGGGATGGGAGGATGGGATGGGAGGATGAGATGGGAGGATGGGATGGGAGGATGAGATGGGAGGATGGGATGGGAGGATAGGAGGATGAGATGGGGGATGGGATGGGTGGATGGGAGGATGGGATGGGAGGATGGGATGGGAGGATGGGATGGGAGGATGAGATGGGAGGATGGGATGGGAGGATGAGATGGGAGGATGGGATGGGAGGATAGGAGGATGAGATGGGGGATGGGATGGGGGATGGGAGGATGGGATGGGAGGATGGGATGGGAGGATGGGATGGGAGGATGAGATGGGAGGATGGGATGGGAGGATGGGAGGATGGGATGGGGGATGGGATGGGTGGATGGGATGGGGGATGGGAGGATGGGATGGGAGGATGGGATGGGAGGATGGGATGGGAGGATGAGATGGGAGGATGGGATGGGTGGATGGGATGGGGGGATGGGATGGGAGGATGGGATGGGAGGATGGGATGGGAGGATGGGATGGGAGGATGGGATGGGAGGATGGGATGGGGGGATGGGATGGGAGGATGGGATGGGAGGATGGGATGGGAGGATGGGATGGGAGGATGGGATGGGGGATGAGATGGGAGGATGGGATGGGAGGATGGGATGGGTGGATGGGATGGGTGGATGGGATGGGAGGATGGGATGGGTGGATGGGATGGGAGGATGAGATGGGAGGATGGGATGGGAGGATGGGATGGGTGGATGGGATGGGGGGATGGGAGGATGGGATGGGAGGATGGGATGGGAGGATGGGATGGGAGGATGGGATGGGAGGATGGGATGGGGGATGAGATGGGAGGATGGGATGGGAGGATGGGATGGGAGGATGGGATGGGTGGATGAGATGGGAGGATGAGATGGGAGGATGGGATGGGAGGATGGGATGGGTGGATGGGATGGGGGATGGGAGGATGGGATAGGAGGATGGGATGGGAGGATGGGATGGGAGGATGGGATGGGAGGATGGGATGGGGATGAGATGGGAGGATGGGATGGGAGGATGGGATGGGAGGATGGGATGGGTGGATGGGATGGGAGGATGGGATGGGTGGATGGGATGGGGGATGGGAGGATGGGATGGGAGGATGGGAGGATGGGATGGGGATGAGATGGGAGGATGGGAGTATGGGATGACGGGATGGGGGATGGGATGACGGGATGGGGGATGGGATGGGAGGATGGGAGGATGGGATGGGGGATGAGATGGGAGGATGGGATGGGTGGATGGGATGGGAGGATGGGAGGATGGGATGGGGGATGAGATGGGAGGATGGGATGGGTGGATGGGATGGGATGGGAGGATGGGAGGATGGGATGGGGGATGAGATGGGAGGATGGGATGGGTGGATGGGATGGGAGGATGGGAGGATGGGTGGATGGGATGGGAGGATGGGAGGATGGGATGGGGGATGGGAGGATGGGATATGGTGGGATGGGAGGATGGGAGGATGGGATGGGAGGATGGGGAGGATGGGAGGATGGGATGGGGGATGGGAGGATGGGAGGATGGGATGGGAGGATGGGATGGGGGATGAGATGGGAGGATGGGAGGATGGGTGGATGGGATGGGAGGATGGGAGGATGGGATGGGATGGGGGATGAGATGGGAGGATGGGATGGGATGGGGATGAGATGGGAGGATGGGAGGATGGGTGGATGGGATGGGAGGATGGGAGGATGGGATGGGGGATGGGAGGATGGGATATGGTGGGATGGGAGGATGGGAGGATGGGATGGGAGGATGGGAGGATGGGAGGATGGGATGGGGGATGGGAGGATGGGAGGATGGGATGGGAGGATGGGATGGGAGGATGGGAGGATGGGATATGGTGGGATGGGAGGATGGGAGGATGGGATGGGAGGATGGGAGGATGGGAGGATGGGATGGGGGATGGGAGGATGGGAGGATGGGATGGGTGGATGGGATGGGAGGATGGGAGGATGGGATATGGTGGGATGGGAGGATGGGAGGATGGGATGGGGGATGGGAGGATGGGATGGGAGGATGGGAGGATGGGATGGGAGGATGGGAGGATGGGAGGATGGGATGGGGAGATGGGAGGATGGGATGGGGGATGGGGGATGGGAGGATGGGATGGGGGATGGGAGGATGGGAGGATGGGATGGGTGGATGGGATGGGAGGATGGGAGGATGGGAGGATGGGATGGGAGGATGGGAGGATGGGAGGATGGGATGGGAGGGATGGGAGGATGGGAGGATGGGATGGGGGATGGGAGGATGGGATGGGAGGATGGGAGGATGGGTGGATGGGATGGGAGGATGGGAGGATGGGATATGGTGGGATGGGAGGATGGGAGGATGGGAGGATTGGATGGGGGATGGGAGGATGGGAGGATGGGTGGATGGGATGGGAGGATGGGAGGATGGGATGGGAGGATGGGATATGGTGGGATGGGAGGATGGGAGGATGGGAGGATTGGATGGGGGATGGGAGGATGGGAGAATGGGAGGATTGGATGGGAGGATGGGATGGGGGATGAGATGGGAGGATGGGATGGGTGGGATGGGAGGATGGGAGGATGGGATGGGAGAATGGGAGGATGGGGAGGATGGGATGGGGGATGGGAGGATGGGATGGGAGGATGGGAGGATGGGTGGATGGGATGGGAGGATGGGAGGATGGGATGGGAGGATGGGATATGGTGGGATGGGAGGATGGGAGGATGGGAGGATTGGATGGGGGATGGGAGGATGGGAGAATGGGAGGATTGGATGGGAGGATGGGATGGGGGATGAGATGGGAGGATGGGATGGGTGGGATGGGAGGATGGGAGGATGGGAGGATGGGATGGGGGATGGGAGGATGGGAGAATGGGAGGATTGGATGGGAGGATGGGATGGGGGATGAGATGGGAGGATGGGATGGGTGGATGGGATGGGAGGATGGGATGGGTGGGATGGGAGGATGGGAGGATGGGATGGGGGACGGAGGATGGGATGGGAGGGTGGGAGGATGGGAGGATGGGAGAATGGGAGGATTGGATGGGAGGATGGGATGGGGGATGAGATGGGAGGATGGGATGGGTGGATGGGATGGGAGGATGGGATGGGTGGGATGGGAGGATGGGAGGATGGGAGGATGGGAGGATGGGTGGATGGGATGGGAGGATGGGAGGATGGGATGGGAGGATGGGAGGATGGGATGGGAGGGTGGGATGGGGGAGGAGATGGGAGGATGGGATGGGTGGATGGGATGGGGGATGAGATGGGAGGATGGGATGGGTGGATGGGATGGGAGGATGGGATGGGGGATGAGATGGGAGGATGGGATGGGGGATGAGATGGGGGAGGGGGATGGGTGGGATGGGAGGATGGGATGGGGGATGAGATGGGAGGATGGGATGGGTGGATGGGATGGGAGGATGGGATGGGTGGGATGGGAGGATGGGAGGATGGGAGGATGGGATGGGGGATGGGAGGATGGGATGGGAGGATGGGATGGGGGATGAGATGGGAGGATGGGATGGGTGGATGGGATGGGAGGATGGGATGGGTGGGATGGGAGGATGGGAGGATTGGAGGATGGGATGGGGGATGGGAGGATGGGATGGGAGGGTGGGAGGATGGGATGGGGGATGGGAGGATGAGATGGGAGGATGGGATGATGGGATGGGGGATGGGAGGATGGGAGGATGGGAGGATGGGATGGGGATGGGAGGATGGGATGGGAGGATGGGAGGATGGGTGGATGGGATGGGAGGATGGGAGGATGGGATGGGAGGATGGGATATGGTGGGATGGGAGGATGGGAGGATGGGAGGATTGGATGGGGGATGGGAGGATGGGAGAATGGGAGGATTGGATGGGAGGATGGGATGGGGGATGAGATGGGAGGATGGGATGGGTGGATGGGAGGATGGGAGGATGGAGGATGGGATGGGGATGGGAGGATGGGAGAATGGGAGGATTGGATGGGAGGATGGGATGGGGGATGAGATGGGAGGATGGGATGGGTGGATGGGATGGGAGGATGGGATGGGTGGGATGGGAGGATGGGAGGATGGGATGGGGGATGGGAGGATGGGATGGGAGGGTGGGAGGATGGGAGGATGGGAGAATGGGAGGATTGGATGGGAGGATGGGATGGGGGATGAGATGGGAGGATGGGATGGGTGGATGGGATGGGAGGATGGGATGGGTGGGATGGGAGGATGGGAGGATGGGAGGATGGGGAGGATGGGTGGATGGGATGGGAGGATGGGATGGGATGGGGATGGGAGGATGGGATATGGTGGGATGGAGGATGGGAGGATGGGATGGGAGGATGGGATGGGGATGAGATGGGAGGATGGGATGGGTGGATGGGATGGGAGGATGGGAGGGGATGGATGGAGGATGGGATGGGGATGAGATGGGAGGATGGGATGGGTGGGATGGGAGGATGGGATGGGGATGAGATGGGAGGATGGGATGGGTGGATGGGATGGGAGGATGGGATGGGTGGGATGGGAGGATGGGAGGATGGGGAGGATGGGATGGGGATGGAGGATGGGATGGGAGGATGGGATGGGGGATGAGATGGGGAGGATGGGATGGGTGGATGGATGGGAGGATGGGATGGGTGGGATGGGAGGATGGGAGGATGGAGATGGGATGGGGATGGGAGGATGGGATGGGAGGGTGGGATGGGGATGGGGGGATGGAGGGAGGATGGGAGGATGGATGGGATGGATGGGATGGGGGATGGGAGGATGGGATGGGGATGGGGGATGAGGATGGGAGGATGGGATGGGGGATGGGAGGATGGGATGGGAGGGTGGGATGGGATGGGGGATGGGGGAGGATGGGATGGGAGGATGGGAGGATGGGAGGATGGGATGGGGGATGGGAGGATGGGATGGGAGGGTTGGAGGATGGGATGGGGGATGGGAGGATGAGATGGGAGGATGGGGATGGGATGGGGGATGGGAGGATGGGAGATGGGAGGATGGGATGGGGGATGGGAGGATGGGATGGGAGGGTGAGATGGGAGGATGGGATGGGAGGATGGGAGGATGGGAGGATGGGAGGGGGGATGGGAGGATGGGATGGGGGATGGGAGGATGGGATGGGAGGGATGGGAGGATGGGAGGGAGGATGGGATGGGGATGGGATGGGAGGATGGATGGGAGGATGGGATGGGGGATGGGAGGATGGGAGGATGGAGATGGGAGGGGGAGGATGGGATGGGGGATGGGAGGATGGGATGGGAGGGGGAGGATGGGAGGATGGGATGGGGGATGGGAGGATGGGATGGGGATGGGAGGATGGGGGAGGATGGGATGGGGGATGGGGAGGGGGATGGGATGGGAGGATGGGAGGGGGATGGAGGATGGGATGGGGGATGGGAGGATGGGGGATGGGAGGATGGGAGTGGGATGGGGGATGGGAGGATGGGATGGGGGATGGGAGGATGGGATGGGGGATGGGATGGGGATGGGAGGATGGGATGGGGATGGGAGGATGGGATGGGGATGGGGGATGGGAGGGGATGGGATGGGGGGGGATGGGAGGATGGATGATGGGAGGATGGGATGGGAGGATGGGATGGGGGATGGGAGGATGGGATGGGGGATGGGGGATGGGATGGGGGGATGGGAGGATGGGAGGATGGGATGGGGGATGGGGATGGATGGGAGGATGGGATGGGTGGATGGGATGGGATGGGAGATGGGAGGATGGGAGGATGGGAGGATGGGATGGGAGGATGGGAGGGGGAGGATGGGAGGATGGGAGGATGGGGGATGGGATGGGGGATGGGATAGATGGGATGGGGGGGATGGGAGGATGGGAGGATGGGGATGGGATGGGGGATGGGAGGATGGGATGGGAGGATGGGAGGGGGATGATGGGAGGATGGGGGGAGGGGGGATGGGAGGATGGGATGGGAGGATGGGATGGGGGATGGGAGGATGGGATGGGGGAGGATGGGAGGATGGGATGGGGGGATGGGATGGGGGATGGGATGGGATGGGATGGGAGGATGGGATGGGGGATGGGATGGGAGGGATGGGATGGGAGGATGGGAGGATGGGATGGGAGGATGGGATGATGGGATGGGGATGGATGGGATGGGGGATGGGATGATGGGAGGATGGGATGGGATGGGGGATGGGATGGGGGATGGGAGGATGGGATGGATGGGAGGATGGGATGGGGGATGGGATGGGGGATGGGAGGATGGGATGGATGGGATGATGGGATGGGATGGGATGGGGGATGGGATGATGGGATGGGAGGATGGGATGATGGGATGGGGGGATGGGGGGGATGGGGGATGGGATGGGGGATGGGATGGGGGGGATGGGATGGGGATGGGAGGATGGGGGATGGGATGGGGGATGGGATGGGATGGGATGGGAGGATGGGATGGGATGGGAGGGGGATGGGATGGGGGATGGGAGGATGGGATGGGAGGATGGGATGATGGGATGGGGAGGATGGGATGGGGGATGGGATGATGGGATGGGAGGATGGGATGATGGGATGGGGGATGGGATGGGGGGATGATGGGATGGGAGGATGGGATGGGGGGATGGGATGGGGGATGGGGGATGGGGGATGGGAGGATGGGGGGATGGGATGGGGGGGATGGGATGGGGGATGGGAGGATGGGATGGGAGGATGGGAGATGGGATGGGGGGGATGGGATGGGGGATGGGAGGATGGGATGGGAGGATGGGATGATGGGATGGGAGGATGGGATGGGGGATGGGATGATGGGATGGGAGGATGGGATGATGGGATGGGGGATGGGATGATGGGATGGGATGGGAGGATGGGGGGATGGGATGGGGGATGGGATGGGGATGGGAGGATGGATGATGGGAAGGGAGGATGGGATGATGGGATGGGGGATGGGAGGATGGGATGAGGGGATGGGAGGATGGGATGGGAGGATGGGGAGGATGGGATGATGGGATGGGAGGATGGGATGATGGGTTGGGGGATGGGATGATGGGATGGGGGATGGGAGGATGGGATGGGAGGATGGGATGATGGGATGGGAGGATGGGAGGATGGGATGGGAGGATGGGATGATGGGATGGGAGGATGGGAGGATGGGATGATGGGATGGGAGGATGGGATGATGGGATGGGAGGATGGGATGGGAGGATGGGAGGATGGGATGATGGGATGGGGGATGGGAGGATGGGATGGGAGGATGGGATGATGGGATGGGGGATGGGAGGATGGGAGGATGGGATGGGAGGATGGGATGGGGGATGGGATGGGGGATGGGAGGATGGGATGGGAGTATGGGAGTATGGGAGGATGAGGGGGCAGGTAATTGAAAGAGTGAGAGGATGATTCAACCCGTTTTTGTCCTCCTTTGTGTTGATGATGCGTTGCGGGTAGCGGGGTGTCGCCCGAGGGTTCTGACGCAGAGAAGGTTTGGCATGTGTGTGTGTGTGTGTGTGTGTGTGTGTGTGTGTGTGTGTGTGTGTGTGTGTGTGTGTGTTGTGTTGTTTGATGATAACAGTAATAGTCTGCTGGCTAGCCACTCAGACCACCATCACTATCTACTTTCACACACTCCACTACACACCCAAGCTGTGTGTGTGCGTGTGTGTGTGTGTGTGTGTGTGTGTGTGTGTGTGTGTGTGTGTGTGTGTGTGTGTGTGTGTGTGTGTGTGTTCTTCTGGTTTTAGTCCCTTCATGATGAGTGTGTCCAGAGCAGAAAAAGAGAGTATGAGTCAAACACAAAGAGAAAATAAATTAATATACAGTCCAGCTCCCCTTTATCGCCCTTCACTTCATTTCACCTCCCCTCCTTCCTTCCCTCCTTTCCTCCCTTCACCTCCCCTCCTTCCCTTCCATCATCTCCCCTACTCCCTCCTTCCCTCCCTTCCCTACCTCCTTTTGTCTCTTCACCTCCCCTTCCCTCCTTCCTCCCCTCCTTTCCACCTTCCCTGCCTCCATCCACCTTCCCTCCCTTCCCTGCCTCCATCCACCTTCCCTCCTTCCTTCCCTCCATCCACCTCCTCTCCCTTCCCTCCATCCACCTTCCCCTCCTCCTTCCTCCATCCACCTCCTCTCCTTCCCTCCATCCACCTCCTCTCCTTCCCTCCATCCACCTCCCTCTCCTTCCCTCCATCCACCTCCTCCTTTCCACCTTCCTTCCCTCCCTCCATCCACCTTCCCTCCTTCCTTCCCTCCATCCACCTCCTCTCCTTCCCCTCCATCCACCTCCTCTCCTTCCCTCCATCCACCTCCTCTCCTTCCCTCCATCCACCTCCTCTCCTTCCCTCCCTCCATCCACCTCCCCTCTCCTTCCCTCCCATCCACCTCCTCTCCTTCCCTCCATCCACCTCCTCCTCCTTCCTCCATCCACCCCCTCCTCTCCTTCCCTCCATCCACCTCCCTCCTCCTTTCCACCCTCCCCTCCATACACCTTCCCTCCTTCCCTCCCTCCATCCACCTCCCCTCCTTTCCACCTTCCCTCCCTCCATCCACCTTCCCTCCATCCACCTCCCTCCTTCTCTCCCCCTCACCTCCCCTCCTTCTCTCCCCTTCATCTCCCCTCCTTCCTCCCCTTCACCTCCCTCCTCTCTTCTCTCCCCTTCACCTCCCCCTCCTTTCTCTCCCCTTCACCTCCCTCCTTCTCTCCCCTTCACCTCCCCTCCTTCTCTCCCCCTTCACCTCCCCTCCTTCTCTCCCCTTCACCTCCCTCCTTCTCCTCTCCCCTTTCACCTCCCTCCTTCTCTCCCCTTCACCTCCCCTCCCCTCTCATCTCTCTCCCCCACCTCCCCCTCCCTCCTTCTCTCCCCCTTCATCTCCCCTCCTTCTCTCCCCTTCACCTCCCCTCCTTCTCTCCCCTCATCACCTCCCTCTCCTCCTTCTCCCCCTTCACCTCCCCTCCTTCTCTCCCCTTCATCTCCCCTCCTTCTCTCCCCTTCACCTCCCCCTCCTTCTCTCCCTTCACCTCCCCTCCTTCTCTCCCCTTCACCTCCCCTCCTTCTCTCCCCTTCACCTCCCCTCCTTCTCTCCCCTTCACCTCCCCTCCTTCTCTCCCCTTCACCTCCCCTCCTTCTCTCCCCTTCACCTCCCCTCCTTCTCTCCCCTTCACCTCCCCTCCTTCTCTCCCTTCATCTCCCCTCCTTCTCTCCTTCCTTCACCTCCCCTCCTTCTCTCCCCTTCACCTCCCCTCCTTCTCTCCCCTCTCACCTCCCCTCTCTTCTCTCCCCTTCACCTCCCCTCCTTCTCTCCCCTTTCACCTCCCCTCCTTCTCTCCCCTTCACCTCCCTCCTTCTCTCCCCTTCATCTCTCCCCTCCTTCTCTCCCCTTCACCTCCCCTCCTTCTCTCCCCCTTCACCTCCCCTCCTTCTCTCCCCTTCACCTCCCTCCTTCTCTCCCCTTCATCTCCCCTCCTTCTCTCCCCTTCACCTCCCCTCCTTCTCTCCCCTTCACCTCCCTCCTTCTCTCCCTTCACTCCCCTCCTTCTCTCCCTTCATCTCCTCCTTCTCTCCCCTTCACCTCCCCTCCTTCTCTCCCCTTCATCTCCCTCCTCCTTCTCTCCCCCCTTCACTCTCCTCCTTCTCTCTCCCTTCATCTCCCCTCCTTCTCTCCCCTTCACCTCCCCTCCTTCTCTCCCCTTCACCTCCCCTCCTTCTCTCCCCTTCACCTCCCCTCCCTTCTCTCCCCTTCACCTCCCCTCCTTCTCTCCCTTCACCTCCCCTCCTTCTCTCCCCTCACCTCCCCTCCTTCTCTCCCCTTCATCTCCCCTCCTTCTCTCTCCCTTCACCTCCCTCCTTCTCTCCCCTTCACCTCCCCCTTCTTCTCTCCCCTTCATCTCCCCACCTTCTCTCCCCTTCACCTCCCCTCCTTCTCTCCCCTTCACCTCCCTCCTTCTCTCCCCTTCATCTCCCCTTCCTTCTCTCCCTCTTCACCTCCCCTCCTTCTCTCCCCTTCACCTCCCCTCCTTCTCTCCCCCTTCACCTCCCCTCCTTCTCTCCCCTTCATCTCCCTCCTTCTCTCCCCTTCACCTCCCCTCCTTCTCTCCCCTTCACCTCCCTCCCTCCTTCTCTCCCCTTCACCTCCCCTCCTTCTCTCCCCTTCATCTCCCCTCCTTCTCTCCCCCTTCACCTCCCTCTCCTTCTCTCCCCTTCACCTCCCTCCTTCTCTCCCCTTCACCTCCCCTCCTTCTCTCCCCTTCATCTCCCCTCCTTCTCTCCCCTTCACCTCCTCCTTCTCTCCCCTTCACCTCCCCTCCTTCTCTCCCCCCTCCTCACCTCCCTTCCTCCCTCCTCTCCCCTTCACCTCCCCTCCTTCTCTCCCCCTTCACCTCCCTCTCCCCTTCTCTCCCCTTCACCTCCCCCTCCTTCTCTCCCCTTCATCTCCCTCCTCTTCCTTCATCTCCCCTTCACCTCCCCTCCTTCTCTCCCCTTCACCTCCCCTCCTTCTCTCCCCTTCACCTCCCTCCTTCTCTCCCCTTCATCTCCCTCTTCTCTCCCCCTTCACCTCCCTCCTTCTCTCCCCCTTCATCTCCCCTCCTTCTCTCCCCTTCACCTCCCCTCCTTCTCTCCCCCTTCACCTCCCCTCCTTCTCTCCCCTTCATCTCCCTCCTTCTCTCCCCTTCACCTCCCCTCCTTCTCTCCCCCTTCACCTCCCCTCCCCCTTCTCTCCCCTTCACCTCCCCTCCTTCTCTCCCCTTCATCTCCCTCCTTCTCTCCCCTTCACCTCCCCTCCTTCTCTCCCCTTCACCTCTCCCTCCTTCTCTCCCCTTCATCTCCCCTCCTTCTCTCCCCTTCACCTCCCCTCCTTCTCTCCCCTTCACCTCCCTCCCTTCTCTCCCCTTCATCTCCCCCTCCTTCTCTCCCCTTCATCTCCCCTCCTTCTCTCCCCTTCACCTCCCTCCTTCTCTCCCCTTCACCTCCCCTCCTTCTCTCCCCTTCATCTCCCCTCCTTCTCTCCCCCTTCACCTCCCTCCTTCTCTCCCCTTCACCTCTCCCCTCCTTCTCTCCCCTTCACCTCCCCCTCCTTCTCTCCCCTTCATCTCCTCCTCCTTCTCTCCCTTCACCTCCCCTCCTTCTCTCCCCTTCACCTCCCCTCCTTCTCTCCCCTTCATCTCCCCTCCTTCTCTCCCCTTCACCTCCCCGATGATATGTCACATGATAGGTGATGATATGTCACATGATAGGTGATGATATGTCACATGATAGGCGATGATATGTCACATGATAGGTGATGATATGTCACATGATAGGTGATGATATGTCACATGATAGGTGATGATATGTCACATGATAGGTGATGATATGTCACATGATAGGTGATGATATGTCACATGATAGGTGATGATATGTCACATGATAGGTGATGATATGTCACATGATAGGTGATGATATGTCACATGATAGGTGATGATATGTCACATGATAGGTGATGATATGTCACATGATAGGTGATGATATGTCACATGATAGGATTAAAAGTTTAAAAAACGGTGATTTTCAAAACCTGCGATGAGTTTCCAGCCCAACTCGTCAGCCAACCTGAAAACTTTTGAACTTGATATTTTCTTTTTTACAAAACATAGTTGTGCTGTTGTGTACTGGTGTTACGTTGGACATAATGACCAGTAAGTGACGGAATTAAAAACACAAACTTTTTTTATTTTTATGCTTGTGTGTGTTAGTATTTGTGTATGTGTGTGTGTGTGTGTGTTTGATTATGTGTGTGAGTGTGTACGTGTGCGCACGCGTGTGTTAGATTATGTGTGTGTGTGTGTGTACGTGTGTTAGATTATGTGTGTGTGTGAGTGTGTACGTGTGTTAGATTATGTGTGTGAGTGTGTACGTGTGTTAGATTATGTGTGTGTGTGAGTGTGTACGTGTGTTAGATTATGTGTGTGAGTGAGTGTGTACGTGTGTTAGATTATGTATGTGTGTGAGTGTGTACGTGTGTTAGATTATGTGTGTGTGTGTGTGCGTGTGTTAGATTATGTGTGTGTGTGAGTGTGTACGTGTGTTAGATTATGTGTGTGTGTGAGTGTGTACGTGTGTTAGATTATGTGTGTGTGTGTGTGTGTACGTGTGTTAGATTATGTGTGTGAGTGAGTGTGTACGTGTGTTAGATTATGTGTGTGTGTGAGTGTGTACGTGTGTTAGATTATGTGTGTGTGAGTGTGTACGTGTGTTAGATTATGTGTGTGTGTGAGTGTGACTCATCTCTCTGCAGCCATTTCATTTTCTCCTCTGCTGTTACATTTTTCACACTAGTGCTTTCTTTAAAATCAGAAATTATTGTTCATGGGTACCTTCATGTGTGTGTAAAATATCTCACATGATTAATTCATAGATTTTAGATGTAATGCAACATATTATATTGATATTCTTTATAAAATCAACACATTGAAAATCTTTCCTCGTGCTATAGTGTTAGACTCTGGTCCCAAAAGGCCCAGACCTGATATTACTGTGTTGAGACATTTTTCATATTTGACTTGCGGTGTGTTGAAACCAAACAAATCTTTCAGAAGTTCTTCAAACAAAATAAAGCAAATTTACCAACATTTCTGAAAACTGATATATAAATATTTCTACATTTGTTTTTTCATTTTCATCTACTCTGCACTCCTCCGTATCTCCTCCTAGTTATCACTCTCCCCTCACTCTCCCTCACTCTCCCTCACTCTCCCTCTCCCTCATTCTCCCTCTCCCTCATTCTCCCTCTCCTCATTCTCCCTCTCCCTCACTCTCCCTTTCCCTCTCCCTCTCTCCCTCTCCCTCATTCTCCCTCTCCCTCATTCTCCCTCTCCTCATTTCTCCCTCTCCTCCTCTCCCTCTCCTCATTCTCCCTCTCCCTCATTCTCCCTCTCCCTCATTCTCCCTCTCCCTCACTCTCCTCTCCCTCCTCTCCCTCTCCCTCACTCTCCCTCTCCCTCATTCTCCTCTCCCTCATTCTCCCTCTCCTCATTCTCCCTCTCCTCATTCTCCCTCTCCCTCTCCCTCTCCCTCTCCCTCATTCTCCCTCTCCCTCTCCCTCTCTTTACTCTCCCTCTCCCTCATTCTCCCTCTCCCTCATTCTCCCTCTCCCTCTCACTCTCCCTCTCCCTCATTCTCCCTCTCCCTCATTCTCCCTCTCCCTCATTCTCCCTCTCCCTCATTCTCCCTCTCCCTCATTCTCCCTCTCCCTCTCCCTCTCCCTCTCCCTCATTCTCCCTCTCCCTCTCCCTCTCACTCTCCCTCTCCCTCATTCTCCCTCTCCCTCATTCTCCCTCTCCCTCTCCCTCATTCTCCCTCTCCCTCTCCCTCTCCCTCCCTCTCTCACACACACACACACACAGAAAGGTTATATAATCAACCAAAATGTCACGTTACGTTCTGATTGGCATGATTGACGTCACTCATCAAAGAGTGTGAGTGTGTGTGAGGGAGAGGGAGAGGGAGGGGGAGAGGGAGAGGGAGAGAGAGAGGGAGAGGGAGAGAGAGAGGGAGGGGGAGAGAGACAGCGAAAGAGACAGAGGTAGAGAGGGGAAGAGAGATGCTTTGAAGTGGAACGAGGGAACGGAGAAGCTGAATATGACGTTTAAATTCCTTTTCTTTCCTTCACCCCCCTTTCACTCAATGTCACGTCAATCTGCCTTTCTGACATCTCTCCTCTCTTTCTCCGTCTCTCCTTCTTCCTCTCTACCCTCTCCTTCTTCCTCTCTACCCTCTCCTTCTCCCTCTCTACCCTCTCTTCCTCTTCCCTCTCTCCCTCTCCTTCTTCCCTCTCTACCCCTCCTTCTTCCTCTCTTCCCTCTCTACCCTCTCCTTTTCCCTTCTCTGCCTCTCCTTCTTCCTCTTACCTCTCCTTCTCCCTCTCTACCCTCTCCTTCTTCCTCTCTGCCTTCCTTCTGCCTCTACCCTCCCTTCTCCCTCTCTACCCTCTCCCTTTCTCCCTCTCTACCCTCTCCTTCTCCCTCTCTCTACCCTCTCTCTTCTCCTCTCTACCCTCTCCTTCTTCCTCTCTACCCTCTCCTTCTCCCTCTCTACCCTCTCCTTCTTCCTCTCTACCCTCTCCTTCTCCCTCTCTACCCTCTCCTTCTCCTCTCTACCCTCTCCCTTCTTCCCTCTCTACCCTCTCCTTCTCCCTCTACCCTCTCCTTCTCCCTCTCTTCTCCTTCTCCCTCTCTACCCTCTCCTTCTTCCCTCTCTACCCTCTCCTTCTCCCTCTCTCCCCTATCCTTCCCTCTCTACCCTCTCCTTCTCCTCTCTACCCTCTCCCTTCTCCCTCCCCCTCTCTGCCCTCTCCTTCTCCCTCTCTACCCTCTCCTTCTCCCTCTCTACCCTCTCCTTCTTCCCTCTCCCCTCTCCTTCCTCTCTACCCTCTCCCCTTCTCCTCTCTACCCTCTCCTCCTCTCCCTCTCTACCCTCTCCTTCTCCTCTACCCTCCTTCCTCTCTACCCTCTCCTCCCTCTCTACCCTCTCCTTCTTCCTCTCTACCCCTCTCCTTCCCCTCCTCTACCCTCTCCTTCTCCCTCTCTACCCTCTCCCCTCTCTACCCTCTCCTTCTCCCTCTCTACCCTCTCCTTCTTCCCTCTCTGCCCTCTCCTCTTCCTCTCTACCCTCTCCTTCTTCCTCTCTACCCTCTCCTTCTTCCTCTCTACCCTCTCCTTTTCCTCTCTGCCCTCTCCCTCCTCTCCCTCTCCTTTCCCTCTCTACCCTCTCCTTCCCTCTCTACCCTCTCCTTCTCACCCTCTCCTTCTTCCTCTCCCTTTTCCTCTCCTTCTCCTCTCTACCCTCTCCTTCTTCCTCTACCCTCCTTTCTCCCTCTCTACCCTCTCCTTCTCCCTCTCTACCCTCTCCTTCTCCCTCTCTACCCTCTCCCTCTTCCCTCTCTGCCCTCTCCTTCTTCCTCTCTACCCTCTCCTTCTTCTCCCCTCTACCCTCTTCCCTCTCTACCCTCTCCTTCTCCCTCTCCCTCCTTCTCCCTCTCTACCCTCTCCTTTACTCCCCTCTCCCTTCTTCCTCTCTACCCTCTCATTCTCCCTCTCTACCCTCTCCCTTCTTCCTCTACCCTCTCCTTCCTCTCCTCTCCCTCTACCCTCTCCTTTTCCCTCTCTACCCTCTCCCTCCTCCTTCTCCTCTCTACCCTCTCCTTCTCCCTCTCTGCCCTCTCCTTCTCCTCTCTACCCTCTCCTTCTCCCTCTCTACCCCTCTCCTTCTTCCCTCTCTACCCTCTCCTTCTCCCTCTCTACCCTCTCCTTCTCCCTCTCTGCCCTCTCCTTTTCCTCTCTACCCTCTCCCTCCCTCTCTACCCCTCTCCTTCTCCCTCTCTATCCTCTCCTTCTCCCTCTCTACCCTCTCCTTCTCCCTCTCTACCCTCTCCCCTCTCTACCCTCTCCTTCTCCTCTCTGCCCTCTCCTTCTCCCTCTGCCCTCTCCTTCTCCCTACCCTCTCATTTCCCTCTCTACCCTCTCCTTCTCCTCTCTACCCTCTCCTTCTCCTCTGCCCTCCCTTCTCCCTCTCTACCCTCTCCTTCTTCCTCTCTACCCTCTCCTTCTTCCCTCTCTGCCCTCTCCTTCTTCCTCTCTACCCTCTCCTTCTTCCCTCTCTGCCCTCTCCTCTCTGCCTCTCTTTTCCCCTCTCCACCCCTCTTCCTCTCTACCCTCTCCTTCTCTGCCCTCTCCTTTTCCTCTCTACCCCTCATTCCTATCTCCCTCTCTACCCTCTCCTTCTCCCTCTCTACCCTCTCCTTCTTCCTCTCTACCCTCTCCTTCTCCCCTCTCTACCCTCTCCTTTTCCCTCTCTACCCTCTCCTTCTCCCTCTCTACCCTCTCCTCTCCCTCTCACCCCTCTCTCCTTCTTCCTCTCTGCCCTCTCATTCTCCTCTCTACCCTCTCCTTCTTCCTCTCTACCCCTCTCCTTTTCCTCTCTAACCTCTCCTTTTCCCTCTCTACCCTCTCCTTCTCCCTCTCTACCCTCTCCTTCTTCCTCTCTACCCTCTCCCTTCTCCTCTCTACCCTCTCCTTCTCCTCTCTACCCTCCTTTTCCCTCTCTACCCTCTCCCTCCTCTCTGCCCTCTCCCTTCTTTCCCTCTGCCACCTCCTCTTCCTCTCTGCCCTCTCCCTTCTTCCCTCTCCTTCTTCCTCTGCCCTCTCATTCTCCCTCTGCCCTCTCCCCTTTATCCCTCTCTGCCCTCTCCTTCTTCCTCTCTGCCTCTCCTTCTCCTCTCTACCCTCTCCTTTCTCCTCTCTACCTCTCCTTCTCCTCTGCCCTCTCCTTCTCCCTCTCTACCCTCTCATTCTATTCCTCTCTGCCCTGTCCTTCTCTACCCTCTCCCTTCCTCTCTACCCTCTCATTCTCCCTCTCTACCCCTCTCCTTCTTCCTCTCTGCCCTCTCCTTTTCCTCTCTTCCCTCTCTACCTTCTCCTCTCTGCCCTCTCATTTCTCCCTCTCTACCTCTCCTTCTTCCTCTCTACCCTCTCCTTCTCCTCTCTGCCCTCTCCTCTCTGCCCTCTCCTTTTCCCTCTCCTCTTTCCCTCTCTGCCTCTCTCCCTCTGCCCTCTCCTTCTCTCTCTCTACCCTCTCCTTCTCCCTCTCTACCCTCTCCTTCTCCCTCTCTACCCTCTCCTTCTCTACCCTCTCTACCCTCTCCTTCTCTCCCTCTCTACCCTCTCCTTCCTCTCTACCCTCTCCTTCTCCCTCTCTACCCTCCCTTCTCTGCCTCTCCTTCTCCCTCTCTACCCTCTCATTCTCCCTCTCTACCCTCTCCTTCTTCCTCTCTAACCTCTCCCTTTTCCCTCTCTAACCTCTCCCCTCTCTACCATCTCCCTCCCTCTCTACCCTCTCCTTCTTCCTCTCTGCCCTCTCCTTCTTCCTCTCTACCCTCTCCTTCTTCCTCTCTACCCTCTCTCATTTTCCTCTCACCCTCCCTTCTTCCTCTCTACCTCTCCTTTTCCCTCTCTACCCCTCTCCCTCTCTACCTCTCTATTCCTCTCTACCCTCTCCTTCTTCCTCTCTACCCTCTCCTTCTTCCTCTCTACCCTCTCCTTCCCCTCTCTACCCTCTCCCTTCCTCTCTGCCTCTTCCTCTCTACCCTCTCCTTTTCCTCTCTACCCTCTCCTTCTTCCTCTCTGCCCTCTCCTTTTCCTCTCTACCTCTCCTTCTCCTCTCTACCCTCTCCTTCTCCCTCTCTACCCTCTCCTTCTCTACCCCTCATTCTTCCTCTCTACCCTCTCATTCTCCCTCTCTACCCTCTCCTTCTCCCTCTCTAACCTCTCCCTTCTCCCTCTCTAACCCTCTCCTCTCTACCCTCTCCTTCTCCCTCTCTACCCTCTCCTTCTTCCTCTCTACCCTCTCCTTCTTCCTCTCTACCCTCTCCTTTTCCCTCTCTACCTCTCCTTCTCTACCCTCTCCTTCTTCCTCTCTACCCTCTCCTTCTTCCCTCTCTACCCTCTCCTTCTTCCTCTCTACCCTCTCCTTCTTCCTCTCTACCCTCTCCCTTCTCCCTCTCTGCCCTCTTCTCTTCTTCCTTCTCTACCCCTCTCCTTTTCCCTCTCTACCCTCTCATTCTCTCTCTACCCTCTCCTTCTCCCTCTCTACCCTCTCCTTCTTCCCTCTCTACCCTCTCCTTCTGCCTCTCTACCCCTCCTTCTCCCCTCTCTACCCTCTCCCCTCTCTACCCTCTCTCTACCCTCTCCTCTCCTTCTCCCCTCTCCCTCCCTCTCTACCCTCTCCTTTTCCCTCTCCTACCCTCTCCTTCTCCCTCTCTACCCTCTCCCCTCTCCCTCTCTACCCTCTCTCCTTCTCTCCTTCCCTCTACCCTCTCCTTCTTCTCTCTACCCTCTCCTTTTCCCTCTCTACCCTCTCATTCTCCCTCTCTACCCTCTCCTTCTTCCTCTCTAACCTCTCCTTTTCCCTCTCTAACCTCTCCCCTCTCTACCCTCCCTATTCCCTCTCTACCCTCTCCTTCTTCCTCTACCCTCTCCTTTCCCTCTCTACCCTCTCCCTCCTTTTCCCTCTCTACCCTCTCCCTCTCTACCCTCTCCCTTCTTCTCTCTCCTACCCTCTCCTTCTTCCTCTCTACCCTCTCATTTTCTTCTTCTCCCCTCTCTACCCTCTCCTTCTCCCCTCTCTACCCTCTCCTTCTCCTCTCTACCCTCTCCCTCCTCTCCCTCTCTACCCTCTCCTTCTCTACCCTCTCATTCTTCCTCTCTACCCTCTCATTTCTCCCTCTCTACCCTCTCCTTACCCTCTCCCTCTCTACCCTCTCCTTCTCCTCTCTACCCTCTCCTTTTCCCTCTCTACCCTCTCCTTCTCCCTCTCCCTCTCCCTTCTCCCTCTCTCCCTCTCTTCCCCTCTCCCTCCTTTTCCCTCTCTACCCTCTCCTTCTCCCCTCTCTCCCTCTCCCTCTCTACCCTCTCCCTTTTCCCTCTCTCTCTACCCTCTCCCCTTCTGCCTCTCTACCCTCTCCCTCTCCCTCTCTACCCTCTCCCTTCTTCCTCCCCTCTCTTCTTCTTCTCTCTACCCTCTCACTTCTGCCTCTCTACCCTCTCCTTTTCCCTCCTCTCTCCTTCTTCCTCTCTACCTCTCATTTTCCCTCTCTACCCCTCTCCCTCTCTACCCTCTCCTTCTGCCTCTCCACCCTCTCCTTTTCCCTCTCTACCCTCTCCTTCTTCCTCTCTTCCCTCTCTACCTTTTCCCTCTCTACCCTCTCCCTTCTCTACCCTCTCCTTCTCCTCTCTACCCTCTCCCTTCTCCTCTCTACCCCTCTCCTTCTTCCTCTCTAACCTCTCCTTCTTCCTCTCTACCCTCTCATTTTCCCTCTCCCTCCCTCTCCCCCTCTCCCTCTCCCTCTCCTTCTCCCTCTCTACCCTCTCCTTCTTCCTCTCTACCCTCTCCCTTCTCTACCCTCTCCTTCTTCCTCTCTACCCTCTCCTTTTCCCTCTCCTACCCTCCTTCCCTCTCTGCCCTCTCCCTCTCCCCTCTTCCTCTCTACCCTCCTTTTCCCTCTCTACCTCTCCCTCTCTACCCTCTCCCTTCTCTCCTCTCTACCCTCTCCTCTCTTCCTCTCTACCCTCTCCCTTCTCCTCTCTACCCTCTTCTTCTCCCTCTCCTACCTCTCCTTCTTCCTCTCTACCCCTCTCCTTCTTCCTCTCTACCCTCTCCTTCTGCCTCTCTGCCTCTCTTCTTCCTCTCCTACCCTCTCCCTTTTCCTCTCTACCCTCTCCTCTCTACCCTCTCCTTCTCCTCTCTACCCCTCTCCTTCTCCCTCTCTACCCTCTCCTTCTCCCTCTCTACCTCTCCTTCTCCTCTCTACCCTCTCCTTCTCCCTCTCTACCCTCTCCTTCTTCCTCTCTACCCTCTCCTTCTCCCTCTCTACCCTCTCCTTCTCCCTCTCTACCCTCTCCTTCTTCCTCTCTACCCTCTCCTTCTCCCTCTCTACCCTCTCCTTCTCCTCTCTACCCTCTCCTTCTCCTCTCTACCCTCTCCTTCTTCCTCTCTACCCTCTCCTTCTCCCTCTCTACCCTCTCCTTTTCCCCTCTCTACCCTCTCCTTTTCCCTCTCTACCCTCTCCTTCTTCCTCTCTACCCTCTCCTTCTCCCTCTCTACCCTCTCCTCTCCTCTCTCTCTACCCTCTCCTTCTCCCTCTCTACCCTCTCCTTCTCCCTCTCCTACTCCTTCTCCCTCTCTACCCTCTCCTTCTCCTCTCCCTCTCCTTCTTCCTCTCTACCCTCTCCTTCTTCCTCTCTACCCTCTCCTCTCTCCTCTCCTTCTCCTCTCTACCTCTCCTTCTTCCCTCTCTACCTCTCCTTCTCCTCTCTCTACCCTCCTTCTCTTCTCTACCTCTCTCCCTCTCTACCTCTCCTTCTCTACTCTCTCTTCTCTCTTCTTCCCTCTCTACCTCTCCTCTCCTCTCTACCCTCTCTATTCCTCTCTCCTTCTTCCTCTCTCACTCCTATCCCTCTCCCTCTCTGCCCTCTCCTTCTTCCTCTCTACCTCTGCTTCTCCCTCTTCTACCTCTCCTTCTTCCCTCTCTACCCTCTCCTTTTCCCTCTCTACCCTCTCCTCTCTACCCTTCTCCTGCCTCCTCTCTACCCACTCTCCTCTTCCCTCTCTATCCTCTCCTCTCTGCCCTCTCCTTCTTCCTCTCTGCCCTCTCCTTCTCCTCTCTACCCTCTCCTTCTCTTCCTCTCTACCTCTCCTTCTCCTCTCTACCCTCACCTTTTCCTCTCCTACCCTCTCCCTCTCCCCTCTCTGCCACTCTCCTTCTCCTCTGCCTGCCCTCTCCCTCTCCTCTCCACCCTCCGTTCTCCCTCTCTACCCTACTCTACCCTCTCCTTCTCCCTCTCCTACCCTCCTTCTCCTCTCTACCTCTCCTTCTTTACTCTCTACCCTCTCCTTCTCTTCCCTCTCTGCCCTCTCCTTCTCCCTCTCCTGCCTACTCCCTTCTCCCTCTTCCTGTCCTTCTCCCTCTCTGCCCTCTACCTTCACCCTCTCTACTTCTCCCTCTCTACCCTCTCCTTCTCCCTCTCTACCCTCTCCTTCTTCCTCTCTACCCTCCTTCTTCTCTCTACCCTCTCCTTCTCCTCTCTACCCTCTCCTTCTTCTCTCTACCCTCTACCCTCGTCTCCCTCTCTTCTTCCTCTCTACCCTCTCCTTTTCCTCTCTGCCTATCTTTCCCTTCTCCCTCCTCTCTCCTCTCTACCCTCTCCCTCTCTACCTCTCCTTTCCTCTCTACCTCTCCTTCTTCCTTCTCCCCTCTACCCTCTCCCTCTCTACCTCTCCTTCTACCCTCTCTGCCCTCCCTTCTCCTCTCTACCCTCTCCCTCTCTACCCTCTCCTTCTTCCTCTACCCTCTCCTTCTCCTCTCTACCCTCTCCTTTTCCCTCTCTACCCTCTCCTTCTTCCTCTCTGCCTCTCCTTTTCCCTCTCCCCCTCTCCTTCTCTCCCCTCCTTCTTCCTCTCTACCCTCCTCCTCTCTCTACCCTCTCCTTCTCCCTCTCTGCCCTCTCCTCCTCTCTCCTCTGCCTCTCTTCTGCCTCTCTACCTCTCCTTCTCCCTCTCTACCCTCTCCTTCTCCCTCTCCACCCTCTCCTCCTCTCCTCTCTACCCTCTCCTTTTCCCTCTCTACCCTCTCCTTCTCTCCTCTCTACCCTCTCCTTCTTCCTCTCTACCCTCTCCTTCTCCCTCTCTACCCTCTCCTTCTCCTCTCCCTACCCTCTCCTTCTCTACCCTCTCCTTCTCCCTCTCTACCCTCTCCTT
>NW_026280122.1:0-898 GCF_023373465.1 Oncorhynchus keta | reverse complement strand
AACAGATTTTCACCAACAAACTATCATGGTCCAAACATACCAAGACAGTTGTGAAGAGGGCACGAAACGCACCTATTCCCCCTCAGGAGACTGAAAAGATTTGGCATGGGTTCTCAGATCCTCAAGTTCTACAGCTGCACCATCGAGCATCCTAACTGGCTGCATCACCGCCTGGTATGGCAACTGCTCGGCCTCCGAGTAGTGCGTGCGACCCAGCACATCACTGTGACCAAGCTCCTGCCATCCAGGACCTCTATACCAGGCGGTGTCAGAGGAAGGCATTGTCAAAGACTCCAGCCACCCTAGTCATAGACTGTTCTGTCTGATACCGCACGGCAAACGGTACCGGAGCACCAAGTCTAGGTCCAAAAGGCTTCTAAACAGCTTTTTTCTAACCTGTACCCCTACCTACATGTACACATTACCTTGTACCCCTACCTACATGTACACATTACCTAGACTAACCTTTACCCCTACCTACAGGTACACATTACCTTGTACCCCAACCTACATGTACACATTACCTTGTACCCCAACCTACATGTACACATTACCTCGACTGGAGGATGGAACACTTTATAAGGGAATAGGGTGATCTTTGGTATGGAGGATGGAACACTATATAAGGGAATAGGGTGCTCTTTGGTATGGAGGATGGAACACTATAGGGAATAGGGTGCTCTTTGGTATGGAGGATGGAACACTATAGGGAATAGGGTGCTCTTTGGTATGGAGGATGGAACACTGTAGGGAATAGGGTGATCTTTGGTATGGAGGATGGAACACTATAGGGAATAGGGTGCTCTTTGGTATGGAGGATGGAACACTATATAAGGGAATAGGGTGATCTTTGGTATGGAGGATGGAACACTATATAAGGGAATAGGGTGATCTTTGG
>NW_026280121.1:330000-391582 GCF_023373465.1 Oncorhynchus keta | reverse complement strand
CTACAACAGTAACGAGGCTATAACAGTAGCAAGGCAAATAGTAGTCAGGCTATAACAGTAGTCAGGCTATAACAGTAACAAGACTATAACAATAACGAGGCTATAACAGTAGTGAGCTATAACAGTAGTCAGTAGCTATAACAACAGTAGTGAGGCTATAACAGTAGCGAGGCTATAACAGTAACGCAGGCTATAACAGTAACAAGGCTATAACAGTAGCTATAACAGTAACAGGCTATAACAATGAGGCTATATACAGTAGTGAGGCTATAATACAGTAGTGAGGCTATAACAGTAACAAGACTATAACAATAACGAGGCTATATACAGTAACGAGGCTATAACAGTAGTGAGGCTATAACAGCAACGAGGCTATAACAGTAGTGAGGCTATATACAGTAGTATAACAGTAGGCTATAACAGTAACGAGGCTATATACAGTAGTGAGGCTATAACAGTAACGTAGGCTGTAACAATAGTGAGGCTATAACAGTAACGAGGCTATAACAATAGTGAGGCAGTAACGAGGCTATAACAGTAGTGAGGCTATAACAGTAACGAGGTAGTGGCTATAACAGTAACGAGGCTGTAACAATAGTGAGGCTATAACAGAGTGAGGCTATAACAGTAACGAGGTTATATACAGGCACCGGTTAGTCGGGCTGATTGAGGTAGTATGTACATGTAGGTATGGTTAAAGTGACTATCAATATATGATAAACAGAGAGTAGCAGTAGCGTAAAAGAAGGGTTGGCGGGTGGCGGGACACAATGCAGATAGTCCGGGTAGCCAATATGCGCAGGAACCGGTTAGTCAGGCTAATTGAGGTAGTGTGTACATGAATGTATAGTTAAAGTCACTACACATCTATGAATAACAGAGACTAGCAGCAGCGTAAAAGAGGGGTTGGGGGGGGGCGGGACAATGTAAATAGTCTGGGTAGCCATTTGATTACCTGTTCAGGAGTCTTATGGCTTGGGGTAAAAGCTGTTGAGGAGCCTTTTGGTCCTGACTTGGCGCTCCGGTACCGCTTGCCGTGCGGTAGTAGAGAGAACATTCTATGACTGGGGTGGCTGGGGTCTTTGACAATTTTTAGGGCCTCCTCTGACACCGCCTGGTGTAGAGGTCCTGGATGGCAGACAGCTTAGCCCCAGTGATGTAATGGGCCGTACGCACTACCCTCTGCCTTTCGGTCAGAGGCTGAGCAGTTTTCGTACCAGGCAGCGATGCAACCAGCCAGGATGCTCTTGATGTTGCAGCTGTAGAACCTTTTGAGGATCTGAGGACCCATGACAAATCTTTTTAATTTCCTGAGGGGGAATAGGCTTTGTCGTGCCCTCTTCACGACTGTATTGGTGTGTTTGGACAATTCTAGTTTGTTGGTGATGTGGACACCAAGGAACTTGAAGCTCTCAACCTGCTCCACTGCAGCCCTGTCGATGAGAATGAGTCCACAATCATCTCCTTTGTCTTGATTATGTTGAGGGATAGGTTGTTTTTGTGGCATCATCCGGCCAGGTCTCTGACCTCCTCCTTATAGGATGTCTAGTTGTTGTCGGTGATCAGGCACTGTTGTGTCGTCTGCAAACTTAATGATGGTGTTGGAGTGCCTTGCCACGCAGTCGTGGGTGAACAGGGGCACAGGAGGCGACTGAGCACGCAGCCCTGAGGGGCTCCAGTGTTGAGGATCAGTGTGGTGGATGTGTTGCTACCTACCCTCCCCACCTGCGGGCGGCCCGTCAGGAATTCCAGGATCCAGTTGCAGAGGGAGGTGTTTGGATTCCAGGATCCTTAGCTTAGTTATGAGCTTTGAGGGCACTATGATGTTGAACGCTGCGCTGTAATAAATTAATAGCATTCTCATATAGGTGTTCCTTTTGTCCAGGTGGGAAAGGGCAGTGTGGAGTGCAATAGAGACTGCATCATCTGTGGATCTGTTTGGGCGGTATGCAAATTGGAGTGGGTCTAGGATTTCTGGGATAATGGTGTTAATGTGAGCCATTACCAGCCTTTCAAAGCACTTCATGGTTACAGACGTGAGTGCTACAGGTCTGTAGTCATTTAGGCAGGTTGCCTTAGTGTTCTTGGGCACAGAGACTATGGTTGTCTGCTTGAAACATGTTGGTATTACAGACTCAATCAGGGACATGTTGAAAATGTCATTGAAGACACCTACCTGCCAGTTGGTCAGCACATGCCAGGAGAACACGTCCTGGTAATCCATCTGGACCCGCGGCCTTGTGAATGTTGACCTGTTTAAAGGTCTTACTCACGTCGGCTACAAAGAGCATGATCACAATGTCGTCTGGAACAGCTGATGCTCTCATGCATGCCTCAGTGTTGCTTGCCTCGAAGCGAGCATAAAAGTAGTTTAGCTCGTCCGGTAGGCTTGTGTCACTGGGCAGCTCTCGGCTGTTCTTCCCTTTGTAGTCTGTAATAGTTTGCAAGCCCTGCCACATAAGACAAGCGTCGGAGCCGGTAAAGTATGATTCAATCTTAGCCCTATATGGGCGCTTTGTCTGTTTCATGGTTTGTCGGAGGGCATAGCAGGATTTCTCATAAGCTTCCGGGGTAGAGTCCAACACCTTGAATGTGGCAGCTCTACCCTTTAGCTCAGTTCGAATGTTGCCTGTAATCCATTGCTTCTGGTTGGGACTGTGTCTAACGAACATCACTTTTGGAAACTTAAAAACATCTATCCTATCTATATAGGGGATTGACCAAGGGCCAGATATTCAAATAACTGTCAAGTTGTTATTTTACCATAGTCAATTCACTTCCCACAGCAGCCCTAGCCAAACCATCTTCCTTAATGTTAGGTGCTCGAGGGCAACTCAACATACTCAACCCAACTACATAGCAGAAAGCAGATTGCTTTTCTCCTGATTGTTAGTGTTCAGAGTCAGCCTACAGACACAGCCAGGCATGAAGAGTAGTGTGTGAGTCAGATGGGACTCTGCCAAACATAGGTTTATCAGGCCAAGGAGGAGGGGAGAAACAACCCAAGACAAACGACCACAGACAGGGCCGACCGACACTGGAAAATCCTTTAACCCCTTCAGACTGACTCTCATGCTGTGCCCCATTCTCTTCCCAAAGGGTACAGAAGTGCGCACTTGCACATTGCCTGTCGTAAATTGAACAGCGTTGTTGTAGTATAAGCTCTGTCCATTCTTTAGGAGCAGGGTAGAGAACCGAGGCATAATCCATGTCTAACCAACCATGTTGTGTTCCTATAGGGGGAGACCGTGTCTAACCAACCATGTTGTGTTCCTATAGGGGGAGACTGTGTCTAACCAACCATGTTGTGTTCCTATAGGGGGAGACTGTGTCTAACCAACCATGTTGTGTTCCTATAGGGGGAGACCGTGTCTAACCAACCATGTTGTGTTCCTATAGGGGGAGACCATGTCTAACCAACCATGTTGTGTTCCTATAGGGGGAGACCGTGTCTAACCAACCATGTTGTGTTCCTATAGGGGGAGACTGTGTCTAACCAACCATGTTGTGTTCCTATAGGGGGAGACTGTGTCTAACCAACCATGTTGTGTTCCTATAGGGAGACTGTGTCTAACCAACCATGTTGTGTTCCTATAGGGAGACCGTGTCTAACCAACCATGTTGTGTTCCTATAGGGGGAGACTGTGTCTAACCAACCATGTTGTGTTCCTATAGGGGGAGACTGTGTCTAACCAACCATGTTGTGTTCCTATAGGGGAGACCATGTCTAACCAACCATGTTGTGTTCCTATAGGGGAGACTGTGTCTAACCAACCATGTTGTGTTCCTATAGGGGGGACCGTGTCTAACCAACCATGTTGTGTTCCTATAGGGGAGACCGTGTCTAACCAACCATGTTGTGTTCCTATAGGGGGAGACCATGTCTAACCAACCATGTTGTGTTCCTATAGGGGAGACTGTGTCTAACCAACCATGTTGTGTTCCTATAGGGGAGACTGTGTCTAACCAACCATGTTGTGTTCCTATAGGGGGAGACTGTGTCTAACCAACCATGTTGTGTTCCTATAGGGGAGACCATGTCTAACCAACCATGTTGTGTTCCTATAGGGGAGACCAACCTTATTTGTGTCTAACCAACCATGTTGTGTTCCTATAGGGGGAGACTGTGTCTAACCAACCATGTTGTGTTCCTATAGGGGGAGACTGTGTCTAACCAACCATGTTGTGTTCCTATAGGGGGAGACCGTGTCTAACCAACCATGTTGTGTTCCTATAGGGGGAGACCGTGTCTAACCAACCATGTTGTGTTCCTATAGGGGGAGACTGTGTCTAACCAACCATGTTGTGTTCCTATAGGGGGAGACTGTGTCTAACCAACCATGTTGTGTTCCTATAGGGGGAGACTGTGTCTAACCAACCATGTTGTGTTCCTATAGGGGGAGACTGTGTCTAACCAACCATGTTGTGTTCCTATAGGGGGAGACCGTGTCTAACCAACCATGTTGTGTTCCTATAGGGGGAGACTGTGTCTAACCAACCATGTTGTGTTCCTATAGGGGAGAACCAACCATGTGTGTCTAAGCCAACCATGTTGTGTTCCTATAGGGGAGACTGTGTCTAACCAACCATGTTGTGTTCCTATAGGGGAGACCATGTCCTAACCAACCATGTTGTGTTCCTATAGGGGAGACCGTGTCTAACCAACCATGTTGTGTTCCTATAGGGGGAGACCGTGTCTAACCAACCATGTTGTGTTCCTATAGGGGAGACCGTGTCTAACCAACCATGTTGTGTTCCTATAGGGGGAGACCGTGTCTAACCAACCATGTTGTGTTCCTATAGGGGGAGACCGTGTCTAACCAACCATGTTGTGTTCCTATAGGGGGAGACCGTGTCTAACCAACCATGTTGTGTTCCTATAGAGGGAGACCGTGTCTAACCAACCATGTTGTGTTCCTATAGAGGGAGACCGTGTCTAACCAACCATGTTGTGTTCCTATAGGGGGAGTGTCTAACCAACTATTTTGTGTTCTAACCTAACCATGTTGTGTTCCTATAGGGGAGACCGTGTCTAACCAACCATGTTGTGTTCCTATAGGGGAGACCGTGTCTAACCAACCATGTTGTGTTCCTATAGGGGGAGGCCGTGTCTAACCAACCATGTTGTGTTCCTATAGAGGGAGACCGTGTCTAACCAACCATGTTGTGTTCCTATAGAGGGAGACCGTGTCTAACCAACCATGTTGTGTTCCTATAGGGGGAGACCGTGTCTAACCAACCATGTTGTGTTCCTATAGGGGGAGACTGTGCCACTCTGCTGAAGAACATTGGGGCGCTGCCCGTGGAACTCACCAAAATGTACTTTGCAGAGACCGTGCTGGCACTGGAGTACCTACACAATTATGGCATCGTGCACCGAGACCTCAAGCCTGACAAGTGAGTGGGCTGCACTGCCACCCTGACAATCCCCTGGTGGATTGGAGGTTTTAAATTGCTTTCACACTATACAATATTCACCATAAATGTAATTTCTTAGGAACATTTGGGACATCCTCTAACAATATTAAGCCAAAATGTGTGTACTGTGAAAGGTTCTAGGAATACAGGCTCCTATAGCTCCTACAGGCTCCTATTGGTCATACATACCAGTGGAGGCTGGTAGGAGGAGATATAGGAGGACGGGCTCATTGTAATGGCTGGAATGGAATAATGGCTGTTCCTGGGGTTTGCTATGCAGTTGATATCTAACAGCCCATGTGTTGTTCCTGTTTCCACCAGTCTTCTGATCACCTCTATGGGCCACATCAAGCTGACCGACTTTGGCCTGTCTAAGATGGGTCTGATGAGCCTCACCACCAACCTGTATGAGGGACACATCGAGAAGGACGCACGCGAGTTCCTGGACAAACAGGTAGATCGATTGATTGGTCAGTCAATCAATCAGTCAGTTAGTCAGTCGGTCAGTCATGATCAGTCAGTCACTCAGCTAATCAAACAAACAATTAATCATATTGTGAGAGGTAGTATACAACCAACTTCTCAATGAAGAGCCAATCACATACAGTATGTTAGAAACTCTGTAAATAGCCTACAGTCATGACAGTTGCGTGAGTGAGTTGAATTCAGCATGCGTCAACGGATTGAGAATCTCAAAATAACCTTGCAAAAACACATAATTTGCCAAGCAAGAGGAATACACACAGTCACTAATAATGTTTACCATACAGACTGAATCATCATAAATTCTCGAAATAAATACAATTCTGGTTCCTTTTTATTTTGCAATTACAGTTTATTGTTTACGCAGGTTTGGAATTTAACTCCCCATATTAATAAATGATGCTGTTAGGCCAGCAGCAATACAGTGTCTTCTCCAGCGGTAGGGCATCTAGCCTGGTTAAGCCAGACTGAATGCTGTGTTGTTTCACATAGAGGTAGAAAGAGGACTCTAGATGGATATAACCTGCTTTAGCATGGACATTGCATGGACACTTGACGTATTTGATACCATTCCACCTATTCTGTTCCAATCATTACCATGAGCCTGTCCTCCACAATTAAGGTGCCACCAACCTCCTGTGCTCTACAGCGTATCAGCGTGCACCCAAGATGTTGCCGTTGTTGATTATGCTTATTGTGCATTACTGTTGAACCAAAAGATGACATGTAACAAAGATTAAATTAAATGGAAACAATTAAATATGTGTATTAAATAAAATAATAATGTATGTTGATGCTATTACTATGCACAATATCTAATTATGTTGCAATATGATAACAATAGGCTAATATATTCAACATGCTGTAAACTATTGTCTTTTAACAGTAAAAAATGTATCACCCTAGTAATTATGACACACCCCTCACTATTGTCATTGGTTGCACTAATTGCAGTGTTTGTTTACATAACCTGGTTCAAGCATTCATGACATGACCATGAAGAAGGCCCAGTGATGCTGAAACATTGGTGGTTTACCCAATAAATTACTGGGAGCTTGTATGTAGAGTGTGCAAATCTCTTTATTACATTTTTTCAGCCTACAGTTGCTCTCCGTTAGTCAGTGGCTCTACCAACTTGTTTGGGTGTACACCAGCTCATGCTTTTTAATGGTTTCTAATGAAGACATATCATCTGCACATGAAATAGTTGAAGATCCTTTCACGTTGTGGTCTGTGCAGACTCTTGATTAGAGGGCATTGGTTATTCACTCAGCTGTGATGAACTAGGCCCCTGCTGCCTCAACAGTGTACAGCAACAGTACCAATTAGAATTAGAATTATGATTATCAGCATTATACAATCTGGGTCCTTGATTAGTGATTACTGTACAGTACTTCTGTCAGAGACAGATGGAAGAATGTTCAAGCTCTTGGGCTTGCAGATAGCTAAGCAGACCAGACCTGGGTCCAAATAGTATTTGTTGTTGTCTTTCATTTTTATTGAGCCTGTCTGGAGTGCCAAATGGGCAGGTGTTGCACTTTTGGAACTACTCCATTGCATCTGGTACATGTAGTTGAGAGGAAAATAGAGGCAAGGAGCGTGATCGAGACTTCTGATTGGTGGATCTCTCTCCCCGTCCCAGGTGTGTGGCACCCCAGAGTACATAGCCCCGGAGGTGATCCTGAGACAGGGCTACGGGAAGCCGGTGGACTGGTGGGCCATGGGCATCATCCTCTATGAGTTCTTAGTGGGCTGTGTGCCCTTCTTTGGAGACACGCCTGAGGAGCTCTTTGGACAGGTCATCACAGGTGAGTCTGCCATCAATCAATCAGTCAAAAGGTCTTTGAACAGGTCATTACAGGTGCTTAAGACATGAGGGCTGGCCTTTCCCTTATGTCTGCACCTGTTGTCTTTTTGAATCCCCCCCAGTGCCTCTTGTTCTGTTCTGTATGTCAGGGGTTTTCAAAGCTCTCCTCGGGGACCCCCAGACAATTCACAAGTTGAATCAGGTGTGCTAGCTCTGGAATTGATCAAATGAACGGCTGGGGGTCCCCGAGGAGAGGTTTAAAAACCACTGCTGTAGGTGACTGTTGACTCCAAGGCCTCTGTCTGTGTACTAACTTGTACCTGACTCAATGTTGGTCCGGTTCCAAATCCTTGCTGTTCATTCTCTCTGTACCTGGCTCTGTTGTCTCTCTCAGATGACATAGTGTGGCCTGATGGAGATGAGGTCCTGCCCGCTGATGCCCAGGGACTGATATCAACCCTGCTACAGACCAATCCACTGATGAGGCTGGGTACAGGTACTACAAAAGGGCTTCTCAAACTTGTTCTGCACATGACAAAAGGCCCTTAGTTGACACTAAAAGTTTAGCTCGTATTATGTACCCATTTGAAGATTTTCTCAGGGGACCTAATTTCAACTTGGTCCCTCCCGACACCTAGTTTCTGAACCAATGTGCTAGAATTTAAGAATGTTCCTCCTGTTTCTGCTGTAGTCTACTGTCATAATCTTACCAAACACAACTTTGTTTGTCAAGGCAATGCATTGTTGAACACAGATTTTACTACAGACCCTGGTTCATTCCCAGGCTGTGCCACTGCTGGCCGTAGCCGGTAGTCCGATAGGACTGCACACAATTGGCCCAGCGTCGTCCAGGTTAGGGGAGGATTTGGCTGGGGGTGCTTTACTTGGCTCATCGTGCTGTAGCACCTCCTTGTGGCAGGCCGGGTGCCTGCAGGCTGACCCTGGTCGCCAGTTGATTGGTGCGGCTGGCTTCCGGGTTAAGCTGGCGGGTGTTAAGGAGCGCGGTTAGGCAGGTCATGTTTCGGAGGACACATGACTCCACCTTCACCTCTCCCGAGTCCATTGGGAGTTGCAGCGATGAGACAAGATCGAAAAGGGGGTACATTTTTTTATTTTATTATAATAACAACAGTCTGGCACACAGCAGGCTACTCTCCCTAGGTCTCTGATATGAGTCAGAAAATATTCCTGCTTACTGTGTGTAATGAATCATGCCATAATTATTCACATTTTAACCTTTGTTTATGTATTACTCCAACTACCATGGCCCAGAGCCATATGCTTTTCCGAGGCCTACATTCTTAGAGCTGATCTTGTTGTTGGTATTATTCCTCCGTGCCCCCAGGGGGAGCGTTTGAGGTGAAGCAGCACTCGTTCTTCTCTGACCTGGACTGGAACAGTCTACTGAGACAGAAGGCAGAGTTCATACCTCACCTGGAGTCGGAAGAGGACACCAGCTACTTCGACAGTGAGTGCCGTTACCTATGTATTTAATGCCAATACAGCACACTGGCTGCATTTACACATGCAGCCCAATTCTGATACTTTGCCCAATTGGCCAAAAACTTATCTGATTGATCAAAATACATAGAATTGGAAAAAGATCAGAATTGGGCTCCATGTGTAAAGCAAATGAGTCTTTGATCTTTGATACGGGTTATCTCATGGTAAAACTCAGCCAAGCCAGAGAGTGGTTCTCCCAAAGCGTTGCAGAGACTTTGAAAAGTATAAGCAGAGGAGAGAGAACGCCAAGGCTAGGGACGTTAAATTATTTATGAAAACTAAGACTCTCTCTCGCTCTCTCTCTTTCTCTCTCTTTCTCGCCATCTCTCTCTCTCTGTCTCTCTCTCTGTTTCCCTCTCTCTTCTCCTGTCCTCCCTCAGCCCGTTCAGATCGTTATCACCACATCAATGCGTACGATGAGGATGACACCAACGATGATGATGAGCCTGTTGAGATCAGACAATTCTCCTCCTGCTCCCCTCGCTTCAGCAAGGTACACAGACACACACAAACACACACACACACTTATGGTTGGGGAGTAACTGATTACATTACAAAACACTAACAGATTAAAGATACTTTTGACAAACTAGATGATTACTTCTTGGATTACTTTTAAAGTAGTACGGCTTCCCTTGAGCAAATTAGAGTTAAGTTCAATGGCCAGCAACCGATTTCTCACCTTGTCGGCTCTTCGAACCAGTGATCTTTCAGTTACCGGCCAAACACTCTAAACACTCCCACTCTAGGTAACTAGTAACTGTAGTGGATTACATTTAAAAAGGAACCTACCCAACCCTGCACACACACACGTGCCACACACACTCCTCTGGCTGCCCATGCTTCAGCAAGGTCATTTTCTCTCTTCATCTCCCCTTACTTAACGGTGTCTTCTAGCTATCCCATCTCATTTTTCATCCTGGCTCTCTCTCTCTCTCTCCCTCACTCTCTCTTTATCCCTCCTCTTTTTGTCCACCTCATAGTTTGAATCCCTATTATCCTGTCATTCTGTCATTATACCATCTTTCCTTCTATATTATCTCTCTCTCTCTCTGCTGCCCTCCTTTTGTCCTTCACCTGTCCCTTCCTCCTCCTCTCTGTTCTCCTGTATGGGTGGGGACTAATGAAGGGTCTCTTGTGGGAATGAGTAGGGCTCTGTGTGTGTGTGTGTGTGTGTGTGTGTGTGTGTGTGTGTGTGTGTGTGTGTGTGTGTGTGTGTGTGTGTGTGTGTGTGTGTGTGTGTGTGTGCGTGTGCGTGTGTGTGTGTGTGAAGGGTCTCTTGTATAAATGGAGAGGGCTAAGGGCTCTATTACAGTAGCAGTGCATTGGTGGAGAGACCTGATTAGAGTCTAGAACACTGCCTGCTAGTCTCAAAGCACCTCACAAACACACACAGAGAGAGTTTGGTGGCTGCATCACCACTTGGTACGGCATTACCCCGACCACAAGGTGCTACAGAGGGTGGTGAGCACTGGGGCTTCTATATAATAGGCGGTGTCAGAGGAAGGCCCCAGTCAGCCACCCAAGTCATAGACTGCTCTCTGCCACCGCACAAACTTTCCTCAGGAACTAAATGAACAGCTTCTACCCCCAAGCCATAAGACTCTGCTAAATGCTGCTCTATGCACACACACTGGACTCTACACACAGACTCACAGATGTTTACACCAGTGGCGGTCGGTGCCATTTAAGATGAGGCATGGCCTTATTTATTTTACAGCATATTGGATGACTGTCCTTCATATTCCATTCAACCAGCTCAATGTAACATCGATAGGTTTAGGCTACTACATGATACATTTTCTCTATACCCATCATGAGGTTGCTACAACCTAGCCTATGAATGAAAGTTTACAATGTAGGTGCACAGGTCGAGACAAAAAGAGAGAAGTCAAGTGGTGACAGACAGTGACACCATTCAATACCGCCTTGGCACCCGACACTCTTGCCTGCATCTAGCTTATTTAGGTGTGTCAAATCGTTAGGCCAACAAATTGTCAAACGAGAGTTTCTATTGGGCAAATAAGGTATGTTTATTCCCGTTTCGTTCTGTTGAAGAAAGGTTTTTCAACAGATTCGGCAGAATTAATACACCCCTGATCACACACAAACACACACAGTCTACATCATTGTCACCATATTAGCTAACATCATAGTCAACATAGCTACTAGAACTAACGTGTTAATATAAACCTGCTACAATCATACAGCACAGTGTATAGTCAGCAAGCATTTAGCAGTTACACCAGTGGGCCTGGTGGCAATAAATTCATATAACAAAAAGCTTACCTTCCAGTGTTCCAGTGTTGGCTCGCCATAGCCAGCAAGCTAACATAGAATCCCTTTCTGTTTGAGCCAGGTTTTTGAGTAGGTTGAACTATCTCGCTGTTGAACTATTGTCTTTCTCTCTCTTTGAGTCAACTACTCACCACATTTTATGCACCAAAGTGCTAGATAGCTGTAGCTTCTGCTTTCAGTACTAGATTTGTTCTCTGATCCTCTGATTGGGTGCACAACATGTCAGTTCATGCTGCAAGAACTCTGATAGGTTGTAGGATATCCTCTGTAAGTTGTCATAATTACTGTGTAAGTCTATGGAAGGGGGTGAGAACCATGAGCCTTCTAGGTTTTGTATTGAAGTCAATGTACCCAGAAGAGGACGGAAACTAGCTGTCCTCCGGCTACATCATGGTGCTGTTGAGGCTACAGTGTATTTTAATCAATTAATTGGTGACGTAAATATATATTTAGTATAACTATCTTTTTTTTCTTTTACCTTTATTTTACTAGGCAAGTCAGTTAAGAACAAATTCTTATTTTCAATGACGGCCTAGGAACAGTGGGTTAACTGCCTGTTCAGGGGCAGAACGACAGATTTGTACCTTGTCAGCTCGGGGATTTGAACTTGCAACCTTTCGGTTACTAGTCCAACGCTCTAACCACTAGGCTACCCTGCCGCCCCATCTAAAAGGGATAACTTTTTTAATGTTTCACTATTTTAATTTTCAGAAATTCACTGAGGAGGATGGTCCTCCCCCTCCTCTGCGGAGCCTCTACTGACTTAAACAGACATCCCACCACACATACACACACACTACTACATACACCCACACACTCATAAGATGCACACATGCATCTGAATGTTTACACACACACACACACACACACACACACACACACACCACACACACACACACACACACACACACACACACACACACACATACACACACACACACACACACACACACACACACAAGACACACACACATGCACACACACACACACACACACACACACACACACACGTTTACACACACACACACACACACACACACACACACACACACACACACACACAAGCTGCTGCTACAGTCTATTATCTATCCTGTTGCCTAGTCACACACCCTCCCTATATGTACATATCTACCTCAGTTACCTTGTATTCCTGCACATCGACTCGCTGCTGCTACTCCCTGTATATAGACATGTTATTTTGACTCATTATTGTTATTCGTTATTCACTGTGTATTTATTACTCATATCACTATTTACATTTGTTATATTATTTTGTATCTTTACCTTGAACTGCATTGTTGGAAAAAGACCCGTAAGTAAGCATTTCCCTGTTAGTCTACAACTGTAGTAAAATGTGATTTGATTTATTCCAGTAGTTTAGATTTAGAAGCCAATGTACATATCACAGTACAGCTCATGTTATGGCCACTGCTTCAGTTACCATGGTGCTGAATACTCTTTAGCCTTGTTTTAAAGCACTGTTCTTGTTGTTAAGCTGGTCTCCCACACACACCAGCATACTCACAGCTCATTTACGAGACCTTGCCGTGTGCGTGTGTGTGTCTGTGTGCGTGTTGTACGTATTAGCTGAAGCACCCACCTACTTTGTATTACATGTAAAGTAGTTGACTCTAGCCTATCCTTATTTAAATGCAGTTGTTGTAAGTTAATTAGCGCCACAATCTTTCTATCTAGAGTATGTAACTGACTATCATGTTCTATGTTTGGCTTAAGGCTTAAGGGTAGTGATGATGAGTGTTTTAACCAACTTGCTTCCTTTCTTTATGTTCAGGCCATGTATTCATAAAGTGTTTCAGAGTAGGATCAGCAGTGTGGCTCAGATTTGGACTCTCTCTCCATGGCCCCTCTGCAGGTGTACAGCAGCATGGAGCACCTGTCCCAGTTGGAGCAGAAGGCCCCCTCAGTGACTCGACGGGAACACAAGGGCTCCCGGGAGGACAACAGGGGAAGAGAGAGAGTCTGGGAAGCTTCCTATCAGGGACAAGAGCTGGAGGACCGGTTCACCTGAGATGTGAGTTTGGTGGGTTGAGAGAGAGAGAGAGAGAGAGAGAGAGAGATGGGGGGATTTTATGTCTGAGTTTCATACACAGGTTGGTTTATAGAATTGAGATCCACTGTCTATAATTGACTCTAGTGAGTGTGGGAGTGTGATTGTGTGAACTCTCATGCTGAGATCCTGTATTGGGGAAGTGTCAGAACCTAAGGCGGTGGAAGCAGCCATTAAAACATCCAAACAGAGAGAAGTTAACACTAAATTTAAGGGGGTATACATAGGCATTCATGAAATGTATACAAGTCATGATACCTTTATACCAACATTCACAACACATTGATTCAACATCAGTTTAAATACGTTTTCAAAATAAAAGTCCCTTAGCATTGGGAATAATAGCCTCTTCTCTTCTCCTGGCCCCTCAAAGGAAGCGTCTGTCCGGTTCTGAGTCCCTCTACATGGACGGTGACTCCAGCCCTCCCCTCGGGGCCCGGCGCCGTTTCTCCGCCCTCATGGACACGCATCGCTTCGCCTCACAGCAGGAGGACAACCCAGACCCCCTAACACGCCAGCCCCCTGTCAAGGCCAGGGGGACTTCACTGGAGGTGGCCTCCGTTCCCTCCACACCCCCCTCCACCCCCAGCACCACCCCTGACCCAAAGGAGGAACATGTAGGAGGTGAGAGAGAGAGAGAGAGAGAGAGAGAGAGAGAGAGAGAGAGAGATTACGGGGTGGTAGAGTTTTGTTTCACTTGTATTGTCACCGGACAAACTGGTGATTTTATCAGGTGAGGTGACAATTGAAAACTCAGTAGAAAGTGATGATGTGTATAGATTGTAAGTAAGCCAAGAGAGGACATTAGCTAAGCTCCAACAATATACTGTACTTGAGACTGGAGAGTAATATTTTTTTCCGCCAACAGAGAAACCACCAAGCCCAGGCGAGACTCTGGGAGCCACGCCCACTCCATCCACTACTCCTGGACCTACATCAGCCAATAGGGAGCTGGGGGCAGGACCTGTGTATGACCCCCTGGGCCCCCGGGCCACGAATGACCTGGTCCTCCGCAGGGCGAGACACCAGCAGATGTCTGGAGACACAGGGGAGAAGAGGAACTCACGGCCTGGCAACAAGGTTATCAAGTCAGCCTCGGCCACAGCCCTATCTGTCATCATACCTGCAGGTAACTATGCTGAATTGTTATGTGTTGTTTCTGTCTTGAGTAGCTTTATATGTATTTTAATAATCAAATACATTTAATCAGGCAGTCAATTAATCACTATGGCCTCCTGCCACTAGAGGGTGCTGTGAGCTGCGATGTTACTCTAATGCTGAGTTTACACAGCATACTTCAAACCGCATGATGAAATAGTACACTGTAATATGTGTATCTCTATGCCTAAAACTTTTCTTACTCTTTTTCTTACCCACAATCACTTCCATTATCTCCCAATTTGTCATTCCTTCATCTTTCCCCTTTCCATTACTCCTCTCCCTAACATTCTCCCCCCCACCACAGTAGACCAGTACGTCCACAGTCACAGCTCCCCCTTGGCCAGCCCCATGTCCCCCCGCTCCCTGTCTTCCAACCCCTCCTCCCGGGACTCGTCACCCAACCGTGACTACTGTCCGGCCCCCGCCGTCAGCGTGCTGCGCTCTCCCATCACCATCCACCGCTCAGGGAAGAAGTACGGATTTACCCTCAGGGCGATACGGGTCTACATGGGAGATACGGATGTTTACAGTGTCCATCACATCATCTGGGTGAGGAGAGGGGGAGGAGAAGGGGGAGGGGTGGATTAATTCATTAATTAACTTGAAAGGTATACACTATCCTATTTATAGATTGACAATGTATCCTCGTCCAATGGCAGCACGTGGAGGATGGAGGCCCCGCCCAGGAAGCAGGACTGTGTGCAGGTGACCTCATCACCCATGTGAATGGGGAGTCTGTCCACGGATTGGTCCACACGGAAGTGGTGGAACTCATTCTAAAGGTATGATGGAAGAAGAGACTGAGTTCTACAATAGACTTTGTTGATATGCGTAGGTTTGCGTAACATCCATGCTCATTGTTGGTCTCTTAAGCTATGAGTAAGGGTGTTATTCGTCAATGTAGATGTGAAGGAGGTCGTTCTGTGACCATGCTCATGTGATGAGTAACTTGCCTGCATACAAGCGTTGGCTCCCTGAGCTAGTGCCCAGGCGTTTAGCTCAGCAGGCTAACCTAGACTTGTGGCATGCAGAAAACCTGTGATCAAACCCCAGTCAGTCACATAGACATAGCTCATCATCATTCTGTGTGCCCCTGCAGAGTGGCAACAAGGTGACAGTGACCACCACACCGTTTGAGAACACCTCCATCAAGGTGGGTCCGGCACGCAAGTCCAACTACAAGTGCAAGATGGCCCGACGCAATAAGAGGCCCATCGGCAAAGAGGGACAAGAGAGGTACTGTAGTATGGCACTCTCATTTACAGTAGCTGTTATCATGTATGCTGTAACATGGACAAGAACAGTTACATGTATTTATTCAGCATTCTGCTAATACGTTTCAGTATCTCTCCATGTTATACATTGCAAAACTTTTTTTTTAAATGAAAACGATTCTCTTCTACCCTCTCCTACTCAATTCCCTATCCCTCTGTCCCCTCCTCCCTCTCTCCTCCCTACAGTAAGAAGCATAGCTCCCTGTTCAGGAAGATCACTAAACAGTCTAACCTGCTCCACACCAGCCGCAGCCTGTCCTCTCTGAACCGCTCTCTGTCGTCCAGTGACAGTCTACCAGGTTCTCCCTCCCACAACCTGTCAGCCCGCTCCCCTACACAGCAGGGATACAGGTCCACACCTGAGTCCTCCTACCTGGGTGAGTAACAGACCTGAGGGGTACACTACAAAGCAGCATCAATCAGGTAGCCAGCTAACTTGCCTAACTATTCTAAAATAAAACATTTTGAAAGATAAGCTTGAAATGTACGTGGTCTAATTGACTCAAACACATACTGTATCTAAGTTTAGCTTTCTAAATGAATTAGAAAATCAATAGTTATTTCTGGTTGTTTATGGAAGTTAGCTGGCTAACTCTTTGATCCCATTTTGTAGTATACACCTCAGGGTTCCAAATTGTATTTGTTTTCTTTGAAGTAAATAGAGTGTTTGAGATTGTCAGATGAGTGTCAGATGGTCAGGGTTTGGGAACCAGTGTTGGTTCCATTGCACCAGGCAAGCTGAATCAAACATTGTAATCCCAGTTGTGGCTGAACTGATTATTAATCTTTAGCTGAAGAATCTGTTTTTCCCTCTTCCTCTCTCACCTTTCTCTTTTCTGTCTATCTTCTCTCTTCTTGTCTCTCTTTCTCTACCCCTCTCTCTTTTCTCTCTATCTTAACTGTAACCTCTCTCTTGTCTTTCTCTTTCCTCTCCCCCAGGTGTGTCCTCTCAGAGCAGCTCTCCTGCCTCCAGCACCCCCAACTCCCCTGCCGCCTCCCAGCACATGCGCCCCAGCTCCCTGCACGGCCTCTCCCCCAAGCTCCACCGCCAGTACCGCTCAGCCCGCTGCAAGTCTGCCGGCAACATCCCCCTCTCCCCCTTAGCCCACACACCATCCCCCACCCAGTCCTCCCCTCCGCCACTCCCGGGCCACACCATCGGTAGCTCCAACACCACCCAGACCTTCCCTGCCGGGGCAAAGCTCCACTCATCACCACCCGTGGTCCGCCCCAGGCCCAAGTCCGCCGAGCCGCCCCGTTCCCCACTCCTCAAGAGGGTCCAGTCAGCAGAGAAGCTCACCTCGCCGCTGTCTCATTCCCAGTCGTCGAGTGGTGGGGTGGGAGGGCCTCTGAGGAAACACAGCCTGGAGGTATTGTGAATGTGGCGGTCTGAGATGTGTATTAGAGGTGTGACACATGGGTAACGTGTGCTATGGGTGTATTATGAATGTGTCCAGTTTATAATGTACAGTATAGTGTTGATTTAGTATTTTCATCTCGTTTATTAGTTTAAGTATACACGGGGAAGACATTTAAATACAGTTAAAACAACACATTGGGAATTAAAAGAACTTGAGTCTTTTTTAGTAGACCTACTGTATACAGCATCACTATGTGTCTAAGACAATTTCCCCCTAAATAAAAGTTTATCCTATCCTATCCTAGGTCCAGCACTCTGACTTGTACCGCAAGGACCAGTTCCACTGTTGCGAGCTGGGGCTCCAGAGTTTGTTGGAGACGGAAGGGGAGAATCTACCACCTCTGAACCCCCCACTGCTGCCCTCCGCCCCAGGCCCCCAGGGTTCATCTACAGGGGCAACTACCACGACACCAGAGACGGGGGTGCTCAAGCCGATGAGGAAGTTAGGGAGGCAAGAGTCGCCGCTGAGTAGGGATACACTACTGGCTGGTAGGGAGAGGGAAAGAGAGAGAGAGAGGAAGAGAGAGAGAGAAAGATCGAGGGAGAGGGTGGGAGAGATCATTATGGCTTATAGCAACAGGACAACAACCGTCCCAGAGAGGTCACCTAACCGAGGAGGAGGAGCCACAACAGATAATCACCAATCAATAGCTAGAAAACCCTCAACCAGTGAGCATACCTTTAGCCCTCAGAGTAGCCCCACCTACAGAGCCCAATCCAGCCAATCGCTAAATCTGGATTCCATCAAAACTACAAGTCCCAAAACTACAAGTCCCATTACTCCCACTGGGTCACCAGGTATATTTAGGGGCCATCCAGAAGGAGCAGAGAAGAGCCAGCGTCAGACAAACATGTCTATCAAGCAACAGAGCCTCCGAACCGCCGTGAGTACAAGCCCTCTCAGCCAAGACTCCCAGGAGAATTATGGGGAGGACAGAACGGAACCAAAGCTAAATGGAGACAACAAGGTGTGTCCTCCTCCCAGGCCCAGCATGCCCTGTGGGGCCCTCTAGGGAGAGGCACTAGTCCAGACAGAGGCATGGGTATGGGTGGATCATCAATAACGTCAGGGTCTACAGGTATGTTCAAGGCTAGTAGTAAACCATCAGGAATAGTAGGAGAGAGCCTGAGAAAAAATGGAGCCGAGAACAATGGCTCTCCAAGAACTTCAGAACTGGGGTTGAGAAGCCCCAAAAGCCCCAAACCTCCAGCCAGGGCCCTGGCTCCAGCTGTCCCACCCCACGGACAACCCCTCTCCCTGGGCAAGGTGAGGCAGGGCCTGGGGCCTGTCAACTGCTACCGAGGGACCCTGGACTGGGAGGATAAATGTCGGCTGGAGGTAGTGGAAGAACACTCTCCATCCCCCTCCCCCTCCCCCACAGGCGTCACCCCCTCGCTCTGCGCACCCTCCTTCTGTCCAGGCAGGTCCAGGCCTGTTTCCCCCGGCGACAAGACAAGCTTTGTCACCCAGCTGACCAGTGCCGCTAAATTGGTCCTGGGGCCTATAAAGGGGTCAATGGTGTCCCAGTCCCAGGAGGGGCCCAAGGGGAAGGAGCTGAAAGACATGCCCAAGCCGGGTGAGGAGAAGCAAGGTGCCTCGGCAGGAAAGTCTGAGGCTTCGTCCGGACTTGGAGTCCGGATGGTTGGCGGTGGCACCACAGTGGCCCAAAGTCCAGCTAACTCTGTTCCTCAGTCTGATAAGGCGAACATAGGTAGCCACCGCCCCAAATTGTAACCCTTCTATCTGAAAGGATTTTAGAGAGGGGGGCATTGAGAAATGAGATGCCTTTTCAGATTTCTAGAACAATTCCACAATGTCAAGCACTTAAGACGACATTCCAGTTCTAGAAAAGCATATCAACATGGTATTGACTTATCTGTAACCATGAGTGAGCAGAACTATTGTAAAGGTGCTGTTACGGCCATTTTCTATTATACAGTTAGTATATATTAAGACAACGCTCTACTTTATGAACTATTAGATATCTATAACAGATCTGTATGTATGTATGTGAAATGAATGCATGTCATGTGGTACATTTTGTGTGTTTCTAGAATAAAAAGGAGTGAAAAGTGCTTTACTGATCAGAACATGCTGAATACTGTGAAACACCAAATCCAGTTACTTACTCGTTTTTCTATCTCGACTAAACGACCAATCACTTCTGTTCCTGTAATTCACTCAAATAAACGTAATCACGAGCAGAGGGTATGCTGAGGCACAATCACGTCATTACAACCTTGACAGCAACAACAACAAAACACAAAATCCAATCGGCCACTGTAGATTTGTCTTCGGAAAGTAAATGACTAAATTACTACTGTAAAAGACAATGACGCGGCCACTAGATTTTATCTTTAGAAAGACACTCGACTGACCCACACAGGACCAATGACTACTGTCGTTTTCTGTTACTACTGTAAGGCCGCCCATGACAAAGAATTATGGTCCAACACTACACTCACTGAAGTCCTCAGTTGATTAGCATAGCCAGATTAGCATAGCATGCTGTCAGTGAATGTCTGTAAGTGAAGGATGAAGTGAAACAACCTTGAGTTAGTTCTGGGTGAATCTTGAAGGCTATGGCACATTTGTGTGCCATGGATTGCGTCCGAAATGGCATCCTATTCCCTATAAAGTGGACTACTTTTGATCAGAGCCCCTGTGGTAGTGCACTATATAGGGAATAGGGTGCATTTGGTGCCTTGGTAAAGAAGAGTAAAGCTCCTCTGACAGTTCTGAAGCTCAGAGCGCTTATCTCTACAGAACAGGACTACTACTGCAGCCCACACACACACACACACACACACTGGTGTAAGCGGAGTTGATATTCATGGATTTAAATCCCATACCCCTGTGGTGGATGATTTGGGCTGTGTGCGTGTGTGCGTACCCCAATGTGTGTGTGTGTTTCAGGGATGGGTTCAGTAAACCAGAAACTATATAGAAACTAACAGAATCCAAACTTGAATAACATTGATAAATTAGAATAATTGTATTTTGTTGTGAATAAAATGATCTGTTACTTGATCCTGACTGCACAGCTACGGTAAGGAGATTACTGTAAATATCTGTAAAGACTATGGCTCTACTATTAGTTCGTTCTAATTGTCACTCATCATGTTTTGTTTTGGACCAAAAAGGTGAAGAAGAAAAAGCAGGTGTAAATGGATGTAGCATATTTAATAGATGTAAAATGCATATTAAGGGCTTTATGGATGGATAAGGTTTTTCATTCTTTGATGTCAAATGTTCACTTGCTGTTGCTGTTATCGTTTATCCATCTGTTTTTCTATTAACCTTATTTTCATATTGGATTCCTTCCTAATTCTGGTGTCAGGTATCTGAGAGTTTAACTGTCTGTTTTTAGCCTGGGTGCCTGTCTGTTTCTTGCCAACTCTGTATGGAATTGTCATGTCAAACAATGGCAATGGAGTAGGCAAAATCACAAACAGATCTGGGACGAGGCTAGTCTGTGTTGTGAAATAATAATATGACTATGTTTCACTCACCACAGTAGGATTCACTGTAAGTTGAGCACTACAACTGTATGTGTGTTAAGATAATACACTGTGCATTATTTCAATGGTGAAATTATGATGATCTCTCTCTCTCTCTCTCTCTCTCTCTCTCTCTCTCTCTCTCTCTCTCTCTCTCTCTCTCTCTCTCTCTCTCTCTCTCTCTCATCTTCTCTATCAAACATGTAACACCCATAATCTTTATGCGAATGATTGGCAAATGCTTGTTAGTGGGTGAAAAATATCAGATGTTGGAATTATTCTGGTAGAATATGCAAGCTTTTATGTACTACATTACTTGGCTGCTTTTCAGAAGACTTTCTGACTGCAACCTATAACTTGGACCATACCGCCCCCTTATGGTGTGTGTATATATACAGTACCAGTCAAATGTTTGGACACACCTACACGTTCCAGGGTTTTTCTTTATTTTTACTATTTACTACATTGTATAATAATAGTGAAGACATCAAAACGATGAAATCACACATATGGAATCATGTAGTAACCAAAAAATGTTAAATAAATCAAAATATATTTTATAATTGAGATTCTTCAAAGTAACCACCCTTTGCCTTGATGACAGCTATGCACTCTCTTGGTGTTCTCTCAACCAGCATCATGAGGTAGTCACCTGGAATGCATATGAATTAACATTAATTTGGGATTTTTTGGTTCCAACCGCTGTGTCTTTGTGAGATGCAGAGTAGGTGAATGGAGGATCGCCGCATGTGTGGTTCCCACCGTGAAGAATAGAGGAGGAGGTGTGATGGTGTGGGGGTGCTTTGCTGGTGACACTCAATGATTTCTTTCGAATTCAAGGCACACGTAACCAGCATGGCTACCACAGCATTTTGCAGCTATACGCCATCCAATCTGGTTTGCACTTAGTGGAATTATCATTTGTTTTTCAACAGGACAATGACCCAACACACCTACAGGCTGTATAAGGGCTATTTGACCAAGAAGGTGATGGAGTGCAGCATCAGATGACCTGGCCTCCACAATCACCCTACCTCAATCCAATTAAGATGGTTTGAAATTAGTTGGACCGCAGAGTAAAGGAAAAGCATCCAACAAGTGCTCAGCATATGTGCGAACTCCTTCAAGACTGTTGGAAAAGCATTCCAGGTGAAGCTGGTTGAGAGAATCAAGGCAAAGGGTGGCTACTTTGAAGAATCTCAAATATAAAATATATTTTGATTTGTTTCATCATTTTTTGGTTACTACATGATTCCATATGTGTTATTTCATAGTTTTTATGTCTCCACTATTATTTTACAGTGTAGAAAATAGTAAAAATAAAGAAAATCCCTGGAATTAGTAGGTGTGTCCAAACTTTTCACTGGTACTGTATATATACAAAACATTGTTCCATATCATAATCATTATGCCATGTAATTTAACATAGTTTATTCAAAATAAATATCTCATTTTATACTATTATGGAGTTTATTATCATCATATCTGAGAGATACATATTGTTGTAATGACACGTCAAGGTACTTAATATAGCAAGATATATTTTAGGGATGCTGTTGTAATGAAGAGGCCTAGGGCCGTGGCTTATTCAGACTTGAGATAAGAACACTTAACTTGGACTTAAGTCAAGAAATGTGGACTTAAATCGAGGTTTTATTGACTTAAATCCATGTTAACTACTTATCTCAAGTCTAAATTTGGCCCCTACTGAATATACAGTTGTCTCTTGTTTTGGTAGATAACTGGAATGTTTGCAGTAGTTTACAATATATTCTTATTGTTATATGAATCATTCCACTTGTTGTTATTCTCTAACTGTTCAGAGATGAGTGGCTCTTTAGCGTTATTCTGTGACTGTTAGTTCTACCTTCAAATATAAAGGGAACCAGATAACATTTTGTCACATTTCCAATGTTATCAACCTGATCACTAAGGTGGTGTTTATTGTATTATAATCATTGAAACATCAGGAGTAGATAAGTTAGTCAAAACTGTACTGTGAAGAGAAAATACATGCACATTTTGAAAAATAAACTCTCTCATTATTTGTATGTGAGGTTTTTTGCAGGCATATTTTACTCAAAACTTTGCATGGAGGAATTCCGTGGTATATAGAGATCTGTTTTATATGTTAACGATGGCAGAAAATGCACATCCTAATCATGATTATGATGAATTGTTTGAAATGCACTTTATATTTTCAAGCGTTTTTTTCTTCATTTCTAAGTGTTTGTTTTGGTCTGTATTGCTACAGTTATGTATTATCTGGGCGAAAATAAAATCTAAACTGTACTTAAACAAATATACAATTATATTTATTCACAATGGCCACCAACTATTAATATGTCTCATTCACCTCATTTGAAAATGTTATGTAGATAAAGGGCAAGTATGATGACATTATACCTTTCTCTTGTTGTTTGTCATTTCGGCGTTTCTTATTTACATTGAACATGGTGGTCCGTTACCTAGCAGATGCTCTTATCAAGAGTTACTTACAGACAGTATAGTCAACTAAGGTAGATACAGCAATCACATATTACAGTCATTGTGGGTATTTCTTCAATAAACCAGATATCAGCCAAATCAGTGCTAGTTAGAAAGGACCAATGGGAGCGTTAGTGCCAGAAAGACAAGTACAACAGTCTAATACTAGACACGTGAAGGGAAGAACGTGTAATACAATTCAGAGAATTTATCCAAACTTTAACTTCTGCCACTGTCATTTTCTTGTGCATACCGATAATAAATACAGGCGTGGAGATCATAACGTCAGCCTATGATCTGCACAACCTGGCTCCAGATAGCCAATGTTCAACAGCAAAAGGATACATAAACATTTTTATATTCTACAACCTTTGTTTTCCACATAACATCTTGTGTGAATTTATTAAAATTACTTAAGTCTAGTGTAACCTAATGTGCATTCATAACTACATTATGTCCATCATAAAAATATATATAATTATATGCAGATCAACTAGGCTAAATGTAGTAAACTAGACAACAGAGACCTTTGGTATTAGTAGTAGTGGTTAATCATAATAAAATGCATGAACTAATTTCATTCACAATTTTACCGGTACTTATCTGTAGCCAACACCCCATGGACGTCATATGCTTTACATAATGTCAGTGTAAAATATTACTCTATGAAGCACGCACTATGCCTTAAAAAAATATATATATATTTTGATATAATAAATCATTAATTTGTATTACAAATTATACAGTACATTGAGAAACAGTAAACACAGAATTGTTGTATTACATAACAGATGACAGAAAAAGTGTCTACATTTGTCTCACTGCCCCCACTCTCTGATCATCGGTACTCTCTCTGATCACACTGATCGATCTTTTATCTCTCCAGATTAGACGGAAGACAGAATATCCACAGAGGGCATTCCCAGGCTCCATCACCACTGGCAGAGGCAGCCCCAGGCACTCCACCTGTCGCCTGTACTCATCCATCGCCTGGTGAGAGCCTCCAGGGATAAAGGGTTGCTCAGGCTTCCTGCGACGAGGGCCCATCTCCCCAAGAGCTGCTGGTCTATTCGTGGTGGATCCATGGGCTTAAGGAGGTCCTCACAGCCGCAGCAGCAGTTGATTGGCTAAAAGACAGGAAGTAGAGGAGAGTCGTGGCACATAGACCGAACATGGCTTCAGTGTCTTGGTCTCACTATATCTATGCACCTGTATATCAATAAATCAAATGTATTTATCAAGCCCTTTTTACATCAGCCGATGTCACAAAGTGCTATACAGAAACCCAGCCTAAAACCCCAAACAACAAGCAATGCAGATGTATATCTATTTACTGTGGGTCTATCTATATCTATAAAATCTACAATATGTATCACTATATGTTATATATTTCTATGTCTCAATATATCTATCTTATATATTTCTATATCTACAGTATCTATCTACTGTCTATGTGTCACTGATGTGTCTGTCTGTATCGAACACTGGTGCTTAGCTAGAGGGGTCCAGTATAATACATGTAGCTCTCCTGTCATGCTATGGCACAATGTTCTTCAATATCAGAAAGTTCCCAGTTGCAACAGAATGCCAGTAAAGGGGCTATTTCCCCTGGCAAATCCAGGATTGCGAAATAAAAACAATACTTTTTTGGTTTATCTATGTTTTGTGCACGCGTATTAAAAATATTGACAAAAAGAACAATTCAATATTAAAGTCAGGCAAGATCTCACATTACACACACCACTGTACACATACACATCTAAATAAATAATATAAATCAAATAAAGATGAGAGATTGCAATTTCTTTATACATCAACAATAATATTTGAATGTACAAATACTTTTTTTTGTAACTAAGGGGAATTCAAAAGACCTACAAAGTCATATGTAAAGTCTTACAATCTGGGGACATTAAAAAAGTAATTTATGAATATAGAATTTACTTATAAGTATCATAACATTAACAATGAATTCGAGTTTCTTATCTATGTTATTGGATTTTTTTGAAAGTATTTTTGCTCAGGGTAAAGTTATATAGAGACTTAGCTAGTTGAGAAATATACAACAAGATCATCCCAGAGTTCTACAATTATGACTGAACGATATTTAGACAGCAGGCTTTTGGTAGTTTGCACGATTAGTCACATGACATGCTCAGGGGCGCATGACAAGGATATGCAGTACAGGTTAATCTTAATAAAATGCATGATCTCATTTCATTTACACAGTTACACTAGGTCTTTACACCCCATAGACGCCAGTTTATTTACATAATATGACGAACGTCAATCTGTAAAATAATAGCGAATAAAACGCGCGCAATGATTTATTGTTAGGATTTCAATCAATATATTTCCTCGTTTCAGTAGGTTGACCAATCACCTTGTTAGTACAGCCTATCAGGAAGTATCTAGAGCCCTCCTTATTTTATGTTGTCAACCCGCTGATCCTGCAAGCTAACTAGCTAGCACGCGAAGTAAATTGTTGGGTGAACTATAATTCGACTGAGTTTAACGTTACTCGTTGGTTGAAGAAAATTTCATTTTAATCGCTGACATTGGCTGTGGTTGTCCTGGAGTCGTCAAGAAAGGCGAGACATTAACGCGTTAGCCTGTTTTCTACAAAGTTGCTAACCAGATCCGTTGACAGCTAGCTAGCTACTGTAGCTTGGCAGCTAACTGTCTGTATTGAGTTACCACAGCAAAGCTACGTAGTACGTGGTCTCAACCCTGCACTTCCGAGCCGTCGCCGTCCTATCAAGCAATTTTAAGATTTTACTTGGTTAAAGACCTCTCATGTCAATGACACTCTTCACAAAGTGGTAAGGTTATGATCCTGGCTATGTTGTGTTGGATGATGTTTATCTAGTAACTAGCGAGGTAAGTTAGTAGTTAAGCCAATATAATCTAATTAAGACAGACTTTAATAGGTGTAACTAACTAGCTGTCATGTTAGAGCTAGTCATTTTTAAGAAACGTGACAGCTTGGTTACTTCTTTAAATAACAGGATGGTTATCATAGCTAATAGGTAGGCTACGGTGTAGAAAAGGCTAGTTAGCTATATCTTTTGACCATCCGCTACCAAGGCTTCTCACTGTCACCCCCAGCTGTTTGTTGTCACACACCAATCACATGATGGCTATTCTATCGTGTTTTCCCAGAAAGGACAGAAATTCCTCATCATTAGGTTAAATAAACTATTTCCAGTTTCAGTACAGAGTAGGAAGTGAAGTCACTTATTCTACATTCCAGTGTTACCATGTCTGTTAACATCTGTTCTCTTGTCACTCAGGCACATCATCCTGTGATGACTCAACTTAGTGATACCCACATCTTTTTATCAACTATACTGAACAAAAATATAAAACGCAACATGTAAAGTTTTAGTCCTATGTTTCATGAAATTAAATAAAAGATCCCAGACATCTTCCATATGTGCTAAAAGCTTATTTTTCTCAAATGTTGTACACAAATTTGTTTACATCCCTGTTAGTGACCATTTCTCCTTTGCCAAGATAATCCATCCACCTGACCAATGTGGCATATCATGAAGCTGATTAAATGGCATACAAAGCCACAGGTGCACCTTGTGCTGGGGACAATAAGGCCACTCTAAAATGTGCAGATTTGTGTCACAACACAATGCCACAGATGTCTCAAGTTGAGGGAGTGTGCAATTGGCATGCTGACTGCAGGAATGTCCACAACAGATGTTGCCAAATAATTGAATGTTCATTTCTCTACCATAAGCCACCTCAAGTCGTTTTAGAAAATTTGGCAGTACATCCGACCAACCTTACAACCGCAGACCACGTGTAACTAAGCCAGCCCAGCATGTCTGCATTCCCAGTCATGTGAAATCCATAGATTAGGGCCTAATGAATTTATTTCAATTGAAGGATTTCCTTCTGTGAACTCTAACTTAGTAAAAAAATTGAAATTGTAGCATTTTGCATTTCATTTTGTTCAGCGCAGGGGAAGGATGGAGAAGTGGTTTACTTTGAAACTGACTGTGACTAATATTGTTTTTCCCAATAGCATTCACTAGCCTAACCACTGCGACAGCTGCTCTGGTCTGCATAATAATAGCAAAGTCGTCAAAAATGTTTAATCCCTGCCACTTTCAGATCCACTTTCTTGTGAATCAGCATGAAATGAGAGAAAATCGGCCTCACATCAGTCATTGTTTAGATGTACAACTAGCTTATCCTTTCTGTATTTCAATGTTAATGTTTAATCTTCATCTTCGTGCTGGACAGACAAAAGGAGAGCGACACATATAGCACTTACTCCATGGCTAATCAAATTACACATGCAAGCACTGTTGTAGAAAATCAATGTTTATCTCTCTTCCCCACCCCTCTCTCATCCCTCTCTTCCGTCAGGTCCCTATTGCTATGAGGATCTGCAGAGCCCTGCTGTAAGCCTGAGCCATGAACTCTGTGTCTCCCAGTGCAGTTCAGTATGTGGGGGGAGTAGGAGTGGTGTGTCAGGAGGACACCCCCCAGAGAGAGGAGACCAATAGGCCTCAGCAGCCACAGCTGGTGGACCCTGGTGGAGGAAGTGGCTTTGGGAAGCGGCAGGGTACTGATGTCGGTGGGGGTGGAACCAGAGATGCCACCACTGCTGGAGAGCCAGACGAGGTGGACAAACTCAAGACCAAGCTGATGTCGGCATGGAATAATGTCAAATACGGTCAGTCAGTGGGTTCATTTGAACTTTTTTCCATAAGGTGGATAGTTCTATATAGGTGTTTAACTAGCAACAAACATAACTTCAAGTTTTTCTATACAGTCCGTTTTAACAATGGCTTTTTTTATTTTCTTAAGAAATAGCAACAAGGGTGATTTTATAGTCTTTGTACTTTCTGTGTGAATAATCTTTGTTAGGTCTTTTTTTTTTCTCTCAACAGAAGTCTCATACAAAGCTATGTGTAATAGCCCTCCTGAAGTCCACTTCCCCCTTCCTCACCCAGTCATCAAGACATAAAGAATCCCCTCTAAAAAGGTCCGTTCTGTTTCTTTTCCCTCTTTAGGCTGGTCAGTCAAGTCGAAGACCACATTCAACAAGAGCTCTCCGGTGACTGTAATGGGCCACTCCTATCTGCTCAATAGTGAAGGTAGCTAACCTCCAACAACCCCACTCCCAACTTCAAAAGACTTCCTGGTAAAATAGATGACGCTCTCTGCTCCATACCCAGTGAGGAAAAACTGGTTGGAAATATGTATTTTAACCAGTTCTGCTCACTGGGTATCTCTCTCCCCTTCCAGACGAGGTGGAGCGGTTCAGGCGGGCGTTCGTGTCTCGGCTGTGGCTGACCTACCGTAGGGAGTTCCCCCAGCTGGAGGGCTCCACCTTGACTACAGACTGTGGCTGGGGCTGCATGCTGCGGAGCGGACAGATGCTGCTGGCCCAGGGCCTACTGCTACATCTGCTGCCACGAGGTGAGACAACTCATAGAGTTAGAAAGAGGGCTCTAAATGGGTAGAGCTACAAAGATCTCTCTTCCTAACTCTGAGACAACTGCACCAAATCTGGCCCAATCCAATCCCAAATGGACCCCTATGCACATACAATTGTGGAGATCTGAGAGGATTTGTTTGGTATAAGCAATAAGCAATATATATATTAACATATTGCATACACCTGTCAGATCCTCTCAGATCTCCACCAGGGCGTAGGGGTCCATTTGGGATGGGGCCCCTGTCTCTCTCTCACTCTTGTTTCTCTTTCTGCCACATCTCTCTTCAACTGTTTCTCTCTCGCTCTTTCCTGGTCTGTCTCCTCTCTCTCCTCTATCCACCTCTCCATCGATCACTACTAACTGTCTGTATTGTGTTGTCTAGACTGGTCGTGGCCAGACGCCCAGCAGTTCGCCGATGTAGACTTTGAGGCTCTGAGACCCCGCTCCCCGTCCCGCGCTGGTGGTGTACCCATCCCCTCCTTCGGCTACTCCTCCTCCTCGCGGACCCCCACAACGCCCCAGAAGACCTCCATGCCAGGGGGCACGGCTCTCAACCATACCCAGAAGAAGAGGCCCGAGTCGGGCAGGGACAGGCAGGCTGAGCCCCTCCACCGGAGGGTTGTGGCCTGGTTTGGGGATGAGCCCCCGGCCCCGTTTGGGGTGCACCAGCTGGTAGAATTGGGGAAGAGCTCAGGGAAGAAGGCGGGGGACTGGTACGGCCCCTCAGTGGTGGCACACATACTACGGTGAGGAGCCCTCCATGGGGTGTGGTCAAGATAATGATGTTGTCAGAGCATCAGCCATAGAAGTAGAATCTATAAAACATACCTCATTCAAGTCAGTGATGGCATTAGCATGCATTTGATTTCTGTACTTAGATTTTTGATAGATGTCTGTAATGCCATAGTGCATCAGAATGATCTCCAGCAGACATGTTTACTGATGCACCTTTATTGTGTAGATGTTTTGGTTGCTATTATATTTTTTTTAAGAAGGCTCGGTGGTATGCCTGACTGCATGTTGACGTTTACCAGGGTAGGAGTCAATTACATTACAATTCCACTCAATTCAGGAAGTAAACTGAAATTCCAATTGTTTTCAATGTTGTTCAATGAGGAACATTTGGAATTAGAATCAACATTTGGTTTACTTTCTGAATTGAACCAAACCCTGATATTTACTTCATGCCCAGTAGCATCAGTATGTTGTGACATTAAACATGAGCTGTATGTTTGTTTTCCAGAAAAGCAGTTGCCAAGACTTCTGAGGTTCACAACCTGGCTGTATATGTAGCGCAGGACTGTACCGGTGAGTTTGACTTTACACTGTACCTTTTCTGCTGGGTAGTTGGTTGGTTGGTGTTGTCATTTGTCGAAATCACCAGATATTGTATGTTTGGTCTCAAATGTTCTCGTCATAAGTGATGTTTCTGCCATTGGTCTTCTGAATGTAGCTTAACTGTGTCTCATTTCTGTATCACAATTAAATTACAAAATGGGTGGGGGGGGACATGTCCCTAGTGAAACTTAGGCCCATAGTAGCATTGTGTTTCTTTCAGTGTACAAAAAGGACGTGGTGCATCTGTGTGACCAGTCGTTGAACCAGAGTATATCAGATCCTGAGCCCAGTGGTCCAGGCTGGAAGTCTGTCATCATACTGGTTCCAGTCCGACTAGGAGGAGACTCTCTCAACCCCTCCTACATCAAGTGTGTCAGGGTGTGTACACGCATGTACACACACACTTTTATAACCTAACCTTCGTCACAAAGCTTGTTATTTCTCCATGGTTGATGTCGCTCTGACATGAATCTGGATTTCTTTGTGTCTGAAGAACATTCTGAGGTTAGAATGCTGTATCGGGATCATCGGCGGCAAACCCAAGCATTCGCTGTTCTTTATCGGCTGCCAAGGTAAGAAATGCACTTCTTCCTGGTTCAGTTGCTTCTGATTGGACAGTGGGCTGTCATTTAACCTAACCTCGCTTTCTTCTTATTTCCTGTCCAATCAGACGAGCAGCTGCTGTATCTGGACCCTCACTACTGTCAGGCCGTGGTGGATGTCACTCAAGACAACTTCCCACTGGAGGTTGGTTGGACTTTATATCGCTCTGCTATGACCCAGATAAGCATGTTTTGACTGGATCAAAGTAGGTCATTTCAGATTCAGATGTGTACCTTGTCTGTAATGGACTCCCTCTCTCGCTCCCCACCTCCCCAGTCGTTCCACTGTAGCTCGCCCAGGAAGATGCCCTTTAGTCGCATGGACCCCAGCTGTACTATAGGCTTCTATGCCAAGAACAAGAAGGACTTTGAGTCTCTGTGTTCTGCCGTCTGTGTGGTGAGCTCAGCCTCTTGTCCTCATTTCAAGTCTCTTCTTACTCATGTATACATTCCTCACTTATGCATCATTTTTACATTGGTTATGCATCACATATAGATAATTTATAGATCTTTAATTTATAGATCTTTGACGCTGATATGATTTATAGATGCATGAGTTGAAGCGACGCAACTTAGATGGCTTATTCGTCACTTATAGATAGATAGACATGTTGCACGTCTCTTACACATCAGTTACTGGATACATCACTTATACATCAGTTACTGGATACATCAGTTACTGGATACATCAGTTACTGGATGCATCAGTTACTGGATGCATCAGTTACTGGATGCATCAGTTACTGGATACATCAGTTACTGGATGCATCACTTATACATCAGTTACTGGATACATCAGTTACTGGATACATCAGTTACTGGATACATCAGTTACTGGATACATCAGTTACTGGATACATCAGTTACTGGATACATCAGTTACTGGATACATCAGTTATACAGAACCATTCAAAAGTTTTGACACCTACTCATTCCATGTTTTTTCTTTATTTAGACTATTTTCTATGTTGTAGTGAAGACATCAAAACTATGAAATAACACATATGGAATCATTTAGAAACCAAAAAAGTGTTAAACAAATCAAAATATATTTCAGATTGTTCAAAGTAGCCATCCTTTGCCTTGATGACAGCTTTGCACACTCTTGGCATTCTCTCAACCAGCTTCATGAGGTAGTCACCTGGAATGCATTTCAATCATTTCAGGTGTGCCTCTTTTCTTAATGCGTTTGAGCCAATCAGTTGTGTTGTGGCAAGGTAGGGGTGATATACAGAAGATAGCCCTATTTGGTAAAAGACCAAGTCCATATTATGTCAAGAACACCTCAAAGAAGCAAAGACAAACGACAGTCCATCATTACTTTAAGACATGAAGGTCAGTCAATCTGGAAAATGTCAAGATCTTTGACAGTTTCTTAAAGTTCAGTCTCAAAAACCATCAAGCACTATGAAGAAACTGGCTCTCATGAGGACCGCCACAGGAAAGGAAGACCCATAGTTACCTCTGCTGCAGAGGACAAGTTCATTAGAGTTAACTGCACCTCAGATTGCAGCCCAAATAAATGCTTCACAGCTTTCAAGTAACGGGCACATCTCAACATCAACTGTTCAGAGTAGGCTGTGAAAATCAGGCCTTCATGGTCGAATTGCTGCAAAGAAACCACTACTAAAGGACACCAATAAGAAGATGAGACTTGGGCAATGTAGAAAATAGCTAAAATAATGAAAAAATCATGGAATGATTTACACCAACTGTATACATCAGTTGCACTAACTGTTACTGTATACATCACTTACATAAAGCTCTTATCTTATTCTGGGTGACTTTAATAAGTGACCAATTCAACACTTTCATATTCCCCACCCCAGGCCCTATCGTTGCCCGAAGAGAAGTACCCCATCTTTACCTTCGTGGAGGGCCAGGCCCAGGACTATGGACTGGTGGGCCACAGCTCCTCCTATCCTCACTATGACACCTCCCCTGGCCCTGACCACATGCTGCCCCAAGGCAAGCTCAGCAGGAGCAACAACATGGGCAGCTCTGACGACTTTGTCTTCTTGTGAGTACTGATTTGTGTTCCTGAGGAACGAAATGTAAGCAAACGGGGAAAGACTGACTTAGAATTTTGGGATGGATTCCATTTCCCTGTTTTTATAGAGCTCAAAGTGGATATATGCTTTCTGCTATATCACAAACTCTGGCATTTGTGTCCATCATATTCGAGGCGAGGCTTCAACTGAATCTCACTGTCGGCCTGTCTCTGTCTGGGCAGAAACAGGTCCTAGAAACTAACGCTAGGCATTACTAAATTGGATTGTTGCCCCATCCCAAATGGACCCTAAGCCCTATACACTTATGGAGATCTGAGAGGATCTGACAGGTGTTAGTAATATGAACTAGGCTAGGTGTAAGCTTCACCATATTGCTTATTTATACCAATCAATTCCGCTCAGATCTCCAAGGCCGTAGGGATTTGTGATGGGGCCTCTGACTTCATTTTGGGAACAATAACAACTGGAAACACGGAGCCTGTTTGACATGCTACATGACAGGGGTCACTAGTAGTGGAAGACAAGGTACTCAGCCCTCTTCTCTCTGACTTGTGTTATAATACTGCTGTAAAAATTTTAAATTAATATCTGTTTTGTAAGATTTATTAAGTGTGTGTGTGTGTGTGTGAAATGATTTGTGTGTGAACTGAAGCTGTTGGTGTGTTGATTTGTTGTTATGTTCACATTCCTCTACAGTACTCTTATATTCCCTATGCCGTTTTAATTCAGTGTCATGGCTATAGTACTATATTCATACTACATGGCTATATGAATTTCATTGCAGCATTCCAACCCTCTCTTTAGTTGTGCTGTCCTTTGACACACTATTCAGGCAACAGTAAATGACCTGGGCTGGGCTCCCTACCTAACTTCGCTCACTGTTTTCCAGACCTGGGTTCAAATAGTATTTGCTTTTTCCCCCCTTCCAAAAGGCACTTACTTTTGGGACTATTCTTTTTGCCCTAGCAAGCTCAGAAAACCAATACTAATTGAACCCCAGGTCTGCTACACTCTCACACTATTTCATCAGCTCTCTCTTGTCAATTAGTCTACCAGTATCAACTTGCAACACACTAACAGGAATCCACTGCTACAACAATTGCTCCTTTTGTGTAATGTGTTACACTAGCTCCTATCTGGATGATGAGAAATGATCCATTTACCAAGAGGCTATGTCCAAAATGACACCCTATTCCCTACATCGTGCACTACATAGAGAATAGGATGTCTTTTTGGATGAAGACAGTTTTTGGTTGTAGTGAGACTTGTTGAATGAATGATTCTGAACTCTATTCCTTTTAGGGTACTCATAATGTTTTTAACAAGGTGGTGCTGCTGAGTACTGGCAGGGGGGATGCCTCACTTTGGACTCAGATTTCTTTACATTTTTGAACATGTGTAACTTCAATTTATTATGGTAGAGTTAAAAGCCTTTGGAGACCTGCATATTAATATCTTATCCAGGGCTGTTCAATTCTGGTCCTGGAGGGCCAAAACACTTCTGTTTTTTTGTTTCTACCTGGTAGTTAATTGCACTCACCTGGTGTCTCAGCCAGGTCTCTCCTTATTAGAAGGAGAGGATGAAAACCAGGACTGACGTTGAACAGCCCTGATCTAAGCATTTAAACCCCCCCCCCCCAAGTTAGATATCAAAGTCACAAGCTCCCTCAACCCCAAAATAAAATGAAATAGTCTGGGAAGTGGTTAAAACACTGTTGATTTGGATGCTTGATCTCACATTTTAATTAGGCTTCTGACCTGTGTGCAACAGATATCCTCTAAGGGGCAAATCTTGACTTTCACTTAACCTGAATGTTCACTGATCATTCATTGAAGTCAATGGGAGAATAAGTGAGAATGTGAGGTTAGGATTCACCCCAGTAATCTGTGTATTTCACTCTTGTCCATGTGTATATCTCATAAAGGTGACATTTATTTTCTAAATAAAGTGAAGAATTGGCATATGTAGAAGTCTTAAATGTGCTAATGACCACCCTAATAAGGGACTGCATTCATGTGGACAACATGACTTTGTAAAACTGTTGTATAGAATGTTATTAAAGGTAACTTTTTTTTGTATTTATTGTCTGAATACAAGATTGATTGAACTCTTGGCCTACATGTGTATGTTGTATTTGTGCCAGCCAGGATTCTGGCGAGTAACAACCTCCGTAACAACCTCCTTATCCAACTATCTATTGTCCCACATAGTCACAATCTTTATCCTGTATAAAAACCACTATCTCCTACAGTGCCTTGAGAAAGTATTCACACCCCTTGACTTTTTCCATATTTTGTTACAAATTGGGATTAAAATTAATTCACTTTTTGTGGAGGGAAAAATTCTAACACTTAAAATATATATATATTTTAGGGGGGAGAACAAGTATTTGATAAACTGCCGATTTTGCAGGTTTTCCCACTTACAAAGCATGTAGAGGTCTGTAATTTTATATCATAGGTACACTTCAACTGTGAGAGACAGAATCTAAAACAAAAATCCAGAAAATCACATTGTATGATTTTTAAGTAATTAATTAGCATTTTATTGCATAACATAAGTATTTGATCACCTACCAACCAGTAAGAATTCCGGCTCTCACAGACCTGTTAGTTTTTCTTTAAGAAGCCCTCCTGTTCTCCACTCATTACCTGTATTAATTGTATTGTTTGAACTTGTTACCTGTATAAAAGACACCTGTCCACACACTCAATCAAACAGACTCCAACCTCTCCACAATGGCCAAGACCAGAGAGCTGTGTAAGGACATCAGGGTTAAAATTGTAGACCTGCACAAGGCTGGGATGGGCTACAGGACAATAGGCAAGCAGCTTGGTGAGAAGAGAACTGTTGGCGCAATTATTAGAAAATGGAAGAAGTTCAAGATATACGGTCAATCACCCTCGGTCTGGGGCTCCATGCAAGATCTCACCTCGTGGGGCATCAATGATCATGAGGAAGGTGAGGGATCAGCCCAGAACTACACGGCAGGACCTGGTCAATGACCTGAAGAGAGCTGGGACCACAGTCTCAAAGAACCATTAGTAACACACTACGCCGTCATGGATTAAAATCCTGCAGCGCACGCAAGGTCCCCCTGCTCAAGCCAGCGTATGTCCAGGCCTGCCTGAAGTTTGCCAATGACCATCTGGATGATCCAGAGGAGGAGTGGGAGAAGGTCATGTGGTCTGATGAGACAAAAATAGAGCTTTTTGGTCTAAACTCCACTCGCCGTGTTTGGAGAAAGAAGGATGAGTACAACCCCAAGAACACCATCCCAACTGTGAAGCATGGAGGTGGAAACATCATTCTTTGGGGATGCTTTTCTGCAAAGGGGACAGGACGACTGCACCGTATTGAGGGGAGGATGGATGGGGCCATGTATTGCGAGATCTTGGCCAACAACCTCCTTCCCTCAGTAAGACCATTGAAGATGGGTCGTAGCTGGGTCTTCCAGCATGACACCACCATGGTGGAGTGCTGCAGAGATGGTTGTCCTTCTGGAAGGTTCTCCCATCTCCACAGAGGAACTCTGGAGCTCTGTCAGAGTGATCATCGGGTTCTTGGTCACCACCTCAATTTTGAGTCTCATAGCAAATGGTCTGAATACTTATGTAAATAAGGTATTTCTGTTTTTTTTAACATTTTTAATACATTTGCTAAAAATTATTTAAAAAATTGCTCTGTTTATTATGGGCTATTGTGTGTAGATTAATGACGGGGAAAATATATTTAATCCATTTTGGAATTATGCTGTAACAAAATGGGGTCTGAATACTTTCTGATTGCACTAATATATATATATATATACCTACCTACCTACCTACCTACAGTGCCATCGGTAAGTATTCAGGCCACTTGACTTTTTCCACATTTTGTTACTTTACAGCATTATTGTAAAATTGATTAAGCAAAAACAATTCCTCAGCAATCTACAAAAAATACCCCAGTTTTTGCTTTGACATTATGAGGTATTGTGTGTAGATTGATGGGGGGGAATATATTTTAGAATAAGGCTGTAGCGTAACCATGTGGAAAAAGTCAAGTGGTCTGAATACTTTCAGAAGGCACTATATATCTCTTGTATTCACCCCTGAGCCAATAAATGTTAGAATCACCTTTGGCAGCGATTACAGCTTGAGTCTTTCTTGGTAAGTCTCTAAGAGCTTTACACACCTGGATTGTACAATATTTGCACATTTTATTATTAACTTCTTCAAGCTCTGTCAAGTTGGTTGTTAATCATTGCTAGACAGCCGTTTTCAAGTCTTGCCATAGGTTTTCAAGCCTATTTAAGTCAAAACTGGTAATAAGCCACTCAGGAACATTTAATGTCTTCTTGGTAAGCAACTCCAGTGTATATTTGGCCTTGTGCTTTGGGTTATTGTCCTGTTGAAATGTGACTGTGTCCCAGTGTCTGTTGGAAAGCAGACTGAACCAGGTTTTCCTCTTGGATTTGGACTGTGCTTAGCTCTATTCTGTTTGTTTTTATCCAAAAAGCTTCCCCGTCCTGGCTGATTAACAAGCATACCCATAACATGATGCAGCCACCACCATGCTTGAAATTAGTAAGTGGTTCTCAGTGATGTGTTGTGTTGGATTTGCCCCAAACATAATGCTTTGTATTCGGGACATAAAGTTAATTTCTTTGCCACATTTTTTGCCGTTTTACTTTAGTGCCTTATTGCAAACAGGATGCATGTTTTAGACAATGTTTTTATTCTGTACAAGCTTCCTTCTTTTCACTCTGTCATTGAGGTTACATTTGTGGAGTAACTACAATGTTGTTGATCCATCCTCAGTGTTCTCCTATCACAGCCATTAAACTGTTTTAAAGTCACCATTGGCGTCATGAGTGGTTTCCTTCCTTTCCGGCAACTGAGTTAGGAAGGACGCCTGTATATTTGTAGTGTATTGATACACCATCCAAAGTGTAATTTATAACCTCACCATGCTCAAAGGGATGTTCAATGTCTGCTTTTTTTATTATTGTTTTACCCATCTACCAATAGGTGCCCTTCTTTGCATTGGAAAACCTCCCTGGTCTTTGTATTTATAATGGATCCTGTCAGCAGCTACTCTTCCTGGGGTCCAGCAACGTTAAGGCAGTTATATACTATTTAAAATATTACATAACCCTTTACACAATACATTGTGTTTGTGGTTGAATCTGTGTTTTGAAGGCACTGTATGCCCCTACATGGATGGTGGTATTTGGTTTAGATAGAACATCTGTAACACAGAATAGACTCTTTGCTGTAATGGCTTCAAATCAAATAGTATCCTTGGAACTGATGTTGATCTAAATTCAGTCTGGAAATAAGAGTCACTGCTCAGTCTGTGCGAAGGATTCATCTTTGCATTTGTTTTTTTTATAGAAATATCAATCATGAAATAACATATGACTTGGAAATCTAGACAAGACAAATAACTAATGTGTGTATCCTAGCCTATGGTCAGTTTGTAACAATACACAATAGGCTACCTTGGCTCTGTTGCTGCACAGGGACGCATGCGCAATTCTCGGCCGCCGTGACTCTTACAGTCGGTCCTCACTGCAACCGTGAGGGAGGGGGCGCTCGAGCCACGTCGTTGAATCAAATAACCGCTTCAAGCGCAGCTCCACTGTTTACGAAAGAGCAAGGGTGAGAACATTAATTACGACAGTCGCGACGTGTCTAATAGAACCAAATTCAGGACAACGGGACACCGGCGAGCCTTGAATTTATCCCGGGTAAGTCCGACTGTGGCACAATCACAGACAGTCCGCCATTCCCCCTTCATCGAGACTCCCATTTAATGCTCTATAGGCAAGGGATAATATAATGTTCATGTTTCCTCCTTTTCAAGTCGAGTCGATAGACGGACGTGTATAAACAGCGGTGTAATTGCTATGCAACGAGAGGCTGTGCGCAACGAGTGCTTTGATGCAGCGCAGGGTGTGAGTGCATCAAACTGCCAGACAGAAAGGATGGACAACTAGTGAAATCATATTTTCTATGAAGCAATCGTAACTTAGTAGCGATAGACAGATAATCGATAGGTTTGTGGCTTTATATATTTATTCAATAAACCTCCGGCATGTCATCATTCCAAACATTCATTTTATTATGGCCATACCATTTAGCTATCATGGGTGGGTCCTATTAAAACGCTTATTACATAGTAATTTATTTATAGACATGACAAACTACACACATTTTAAAGGATTAGGCCCAATGAGATTTCAATACTAATTAATGATCAGTCTTAATGCACGTTTATCCTCTGTCTCGCTCTCCAGTGGTCCCTACTATCATCCAATAGAAGGAGGGTCTTCCCCCTCCAACCATCCCATTCATTCAGGATGTCCACTCCAGACCCTCCCATTGGGGGTACCCCTCGACAGGGTCCTTCCCCAGGCCCGGGGCCCTCTCCTGGGGCAATGCTTGGCCCCAGCCCTGGTCCTTCTCCAGGGGGGTCCTCTCACAGCATGATGGGGCCCAGCCCAGGGCCTCCATCCTCAGGTCACCCCCTGCCTCAGCCTGGGCCCTCTGGATACTCCCAGGAGAACATGCACACTCTGCACAAAGTAAGGACACCTTGTGGATTATTGAGTGCTACTGTACCCAACCAGCTGTACCCTTCAGAACCAAAGGCACATTTCCACATTGAGTGGACAATTACGTTTTTTTTCTTCTGTTGTGTTCTATTCTATTCCATGCTACTTTGTCTGCCATCTACAGTGTCGGTCAAAAGTTTGGACAGACCTACACATTCAAGGGTTTTTCTTCATTTTTACTATTTTCTACATTGTAGAGTAATAGCGAAGACATCAAAACTATGAAATAACACATATGGAATCATTTAGCAACCAAAAAAGTGTTAAACTAATCAAAATATATTTCAGATTGTTCAAAGTAGCCACCCTTTGCCTTGATGGCAGCTTTGCACACTCTTGGCATTCTCTCAACCAGCTTCATGAGGTAGTCACCTGGAATGCATTTCAATTAACAGGTGTGCCTTTTTAAAAGTTAATTTGTGGAATTTCTATCCTCAATGTGTTTGAGCCAATTAGTTGTGTTGTGACAAGGAAGGGGTGGTATACAGAAGATAGTCCTAATTGGTAAAAGACCAAGTCCATATTATGGCAAGAACAGCTCAAATCAGCAAAGAGAAACAACAGTACATCATTACTTTAAGACACTTTGACAGTTTCTTCAACTGCAGTCGCAAAAACCATCAAGTGCTATGATGAAACTGGCTCTCATGAGGAACACCACAGGAAAGGAAGACCCAGAGTTACCTCTGCTGCAGAGGATAAATTCATTGGAGTTGCCAGCCTCGGAAATTTCAGCCCAAATAAATGCTTCACAGAGTTCAAGTAACAAACATATCTCAACATCAACTGTTCAGAGGAGACTGAGTGAATCAGGCCTTCATGGTTGAATTTCTGCAAAGATATGGAATCATGTGGTAACCAAAAAAGTATTTAAACAAATTAAATTACATTTTATATTTGAGATTATTCAAAGTAGCCACCCTTTGCCTTGATGACATTTTTAAACACTCTTGGCATTGTCTCAACCAGCTTCACCTGGAATGATTTTCCAACAGTCTTGAAGGAGTTCCCACATATGCTGAGCACTTGTAGAATGCTTTTCCTTCACTTTGCAGTCAAACTCATTCCAAACCATCTCAATTGGGTTGAGGTTTGGTGATTGTGGAGGCCAGGTCATCTGATGCAGCACTCTCCTTCTTGGTCAAATAGGCCTTACACAGCCTGTTGGTGTGTTTGGGTCATTGACCTGTTGAAAAACAAATGATAATCCCAATCCCCAAGCGCAAACTAGATGGGATGGCGTATCGCTGCAGAATGCTGTGGTAGCCATGCTAGTTAAGTGTGCCTTGAATTCTAAATAAATCACTGACAGTGTCACCAGCAAAGCACCATCACACCACCTTCTCCATGCTTCATGGTGGGAACCACACATGCGGAGATCATCCATTCACCCACTCTGCGTCTCACAAAGACACTGCGGTTGGGACCAAAAATATCAAATTTGGACTCATCACACCAATGGACAGATTTCCACCAGTCTAATGTCCATTGCTCTTGTTTCTTGGCCCAACCAAGTCTATTCTTCTAATTGGTGACCTTTAGTAGTGGTTTCTTTGCAGCAATTCGACCATGAAGGCCTGATTCACACAGTCTCCTCTGAACAGTTGATGTTGAGATGTCTGTTATTTGAACTCTGTTAAGCATTTATTTGGGCTACAATTTCTGAAGCTGGTAACGCTAATGAACTTATCCTCTTGCGACGGCACTTGAAGAAACTTTAAAAGTTCTTAATTGTCTGCATATACTGACCTTCATGTCTTAAAGTAATGATGGACTGTCGTTTCTGTTTGCTTATTTGAGCTGTTCTTGCCATAATATGGCCTTGGTATTTTACCAAATAGGGCTATCTTCTGTATACCACCCCTACCTTGTCACAACACAACTGATTGGCTCAAACGCATTTAGAAGGAAAGAAATTCCACAAAATAACTTTTAACAAAGCACACCTGTTAATTGAAATGCATTCCAGGTGACTACCTCATGGAACTGGTTGAGAGAATACCAAGAGTGTGCAAAGCTGTCATCAAGGCAAAGGGTGGCTACTTTGAAGAATCTCTTTGTTTAACACTTTGGTTACTACATGATTCCATATGTGTTATGTCATAGTTTTGATGTCTCCACTATTATTCTACAATGGAGAACATAGTAAAAATGAAGAAAACCCCTTGAATGAGTAGGTGTGTCCAAACGTTTGACTTGAACTGGAACTCCTCCCAATAAATACAGTGCATACACTTTTTTGAAACAATTCCTTGCAACAATCAAAACCTGTTGCCATGTAGATATATCTACATGTGTTTGTATCTATGTCTCCCTCCCTGTAGCCACTGGAAGGTATGGAGAGGACTGCCATGGAGAGGACTGCCATGGAGAGGACTGCCATGGAGAGGACTGCCATGGAGAGGACTGGAATGGAGAGGACTGCCATGGAGAGGACTGCCATGGAGAGGTCTGCCATGGAGAGGTCTGCCATGGAGAGGTCTGCCATGGAGAGAAATGCCATGGAGAGAAATGCCATGGAGAGGACTGCCATGGAGAGGACTAGTATGGAGAGGACTACCTTGGAGAGGACTGCCATGGAGAGGACTGCCATGGAGAGGACTGCCATGGAGAGGACTGCCATGGAGAGGACTGCCATGGAGAGGACTGCCATGGAGAGGGCTGGTATGGAGAGAACTGGTATGGAAAGGACTGGTATGGAGAGAACTGGTATGCATGAGAAGGGCATGAGTGAGGAGTCCCGCTTTTCCCAGATGAAGGGCATGCCCATGAGACAGGGAGGGCACAGTGGCATGGGCCCTCCTCCCAGCCCCATGGACCAACACTCTCAAGGTAGGTACACACTCTCACCAGGGGTCTGTTCAGGAGGGTGCACAGTTGAACAATGTTCAGAAATACAGTGGGGCAAAAAAGTATTTAGTCAGCCACCAATTGTGCAAGTTCTCCCACTTAAAAATATGAGAGAGGCCTGTAATTTTCATCATAGGTACACTTCAACTATGACAGACAAAATGAGAAAAAAAATCCAGAAAATCACATTGTAGGATTTTTAAGGAACTTATTTGCAAATTATGGTGGAAAATAAGTATTTGGTCACCTACAAACAAGCAAGATTTCTGGCTCTCACAGACCTGTAACTTCTTCTTTAAGAGGCTCCTCTGTCCTCCACTCGTTACCTGTATTAATGACACCTGTTTGAACTTGTTATCAGTATAAAAGACACGTGTCCACAACCTCAAATAGTCACACTCCAAACTCCACTATGGCCAAGACCAAAGAGCTGTCAAAGGACACCAGAAACAAAATTGTAGACCTGCACCAGGCTGGGAAGACTGAATCTGCAATAGGTAAGCAGCTTGGTTTGAAGAAATCAACTGTGGGAGCAATTTTTAGGAAATGGAAACATACAAGACCACTGATAATCTCCCTCGATCTGGGACTCCACGCAAGATCTCACCCCGTGGGGTCAAAATGATCACAAGAACGATGAGAAAAAATCCTAGAACCACACGGGGGGGACCTAGTGAATGACCAAAGATCACCATATCTACTGTGAAGCATGGGGGTAGAAACATCATGCTTTGGGGCTGTTTTTCTGCAAAGGGACCAGGACGACTGATCCGTGTAAAGGAAAGAATGAATGGGGCCATGTATCGTGAGATTTTGAGTGAAAACCTCCTTCCATCAGCAAGGGCATTGAAGATGAAACGTGGCTGGGTCTTTCAGCATGACAATGGTCCCAAACACACCGCCCGGGCAACGAAGGAGTGGCTTCGTAAGAAGCATTTCAAGGTCCTGGAGTGGCCTAGCCAGTCTCCAGATCTCAACCCCATAGAAAATCTTGGGAGGGAGTTGAAAGTCTGTGTTGCCCAGCAACAGCCCCAAAACATCACTGCTCTAGAGGAGATCTGCATGGAGGAATGGGCCAAAATACCAGCAACAGTGTGTGAAAACCTTGCGAAGACTTACTGAAAACGTTTGACCCCACATTCCAGCAGAGGGTATTTAACAAAGTATTGAGATAAACTTTTGTTATTGACAAAATACTTATTTTCCACCATAATTTGCAAATAAATTAATTCAAAATCCTACAATGTGATTTTCTGGATTTTTTTTCTCATTTTGTCTGTCATAGTTGAAGTGTACCTATGATGAAAATTACAGGCCTCTCTCATATTTGTAAGTGGGAGAACTTGCACAATTGCTGGCTGACTAAATACTTTTTTTGCCCTACTATAACTGTATTGTATAGAACCTTTATGATAATCTGTTATGGTAGAATTGGATATTGTGTCAAATCTTTTTTTTTTTTTCAGTAAATATCCCCTTTCTCTCTCTCTCTCTCTCTCTCTCTCTCTCTCTCTCTCTTTCCGTCTCCCTCTCTCTCCACCAGGCTACCACTCCCCACTCGGCGGCTCTGACCACTCCAGCCCCGTCCCTTCCAACGGGCCCCCCTCTGGCCCTCTCCAACCCTCTAGCGCTGGCCCAAATCCCTCAGACACCTCCTCCAACCCAGACTCCCAAACCCTGGGGGGCCAGAACCAGCAGCAGAACCGGCCCGGTGGGCCCCAGCAAAGTGGCTCCGGCCCTGGCCCTCATGGCCCCAGCCCTGGCCCCACCACCCCTGGTGGCCCCGGAGGAGGCCCTACTCCTTTCAACCAGAACCAGCTTCACCAGCTGCGGGCCCAGATCATGGCCTATAAGGCATGTACAGAATATTGATGATTTAAGGTTTGAAAGACCGATACGTGTTTAAGATGATACATTATAACTGATATATAATGTGTAATGACTGCCTATGGTTATTTATAATGTCTCCAAACTCTTGAGTGGTCCACAATGTTGTTTTTAATATGTAGCTAATATGCCTTGTCACCTGTTGTATAAATATTGTAGAGTGACACTTTATATGCTTTTTAATTTAATTACAATTTCATGACTAAAGGGTAGACAAGCAAGTCAATGAGCATCATTCACATGTTACAATAACTAACATTAACGTACTGGATTGCTACTTTAATAAACTTGTCTCCCTGTAAGATGCTGGCCAGGGGGCAGCCACTACCGGACCATCTCCAGATGGCTGTCCAGGGAAGAGGCCCATGGGGTGCAGCCCAGGGATGCAGGGTCCGGGGCCAGGGCAGGGGGACTGGGGCAGCCCATGCCCAGCCTGGCTCCTGGAGGTGTGGGACCAGGACCAGGAGGACCCATGGGCCAGGGCTACAGCAGAGCTCACGGTGAGGGAGGCAGAATGAAGAGCATTGGATATTGATCTATGTAATTACAGTAGCTAGTTGAAACGGGAAGATTGAGCAGTCAAAGCATTGATCAGTCTGCTCCAGCCTCAGTCTGCTCCAGCCTCAGTCTGCTCCAGCCTCAGTCTGCTCCAGCCTCTCCGACCTAATGTGTGTGTATCGGGTGGGTTTGGATACAAAGCAGAAGACACATTTCCATCTGGTGTGGACTAATAAAATATATTTTATCTCAAGCATTTCACTGCACCCGCAATAACATCTGCTAAACACGTGTATGTGACCAATAACATTTGATTTGATCAGTCAACTAATCAGCATCTAAATGCTGTGAGAAGTAGCAAGCTTGTATTGTTTAGATCTGGTACAGTAGCTGGATATCTGTTTTCCAATAGGTCTGAAAAGTATGAAACATGAGATTTTCTCTGAATATACCACTGATATAATGTTGTAGGGATGATGGGACCCAACATGCCCCCTCCAGGCCCCTCTGGTCCAACCGGCATGCAGGGACAGAACCCCAACGGACCCCCCAAGTCCTGGTCTGAAGGTGAACATAATAACACCAGCGTTATTGTCACTTTCTTCTGAGGGGCATTGAGTTCAAGTTTATTATAGTTAGTCACATAGTAGGAACAGATGTGGGATATTAATTTGATCACTGTTTTGTTGCTGAGAATTTTCCTTCAAAGCTGGAAATGTGAACATGTAGTGTATTTGAGTTTTTAAAAGTCTTCTAAAGTTTGTAATTTCCACTTTGAAATTGTTGACTTGATTTGCCCTAATGAACAATCTATCAACCCACACAAAAATGTCCTGTTGCTGCAGGATTATTTTCCTGCTGTAGCAAACTAAGATCCTACATCTGTACTCACATAGTAGTTAGTCACATAGAAGTTAGTCAACATAGAGTTAATTGTTAAAACATTATTCATGATGGCATTTCATGATTTAGTCCTGTATATCATTTTAATCCATGTTAGGTTTTGGTCAGTTACAATCACATCAATAAATTGATTGATGGTTAGTTACCTTTGCCCTTTCTTTCCTTCCCCCAGGTCCGATGGTAAACGCCGCCGCCCCCTCTAACGCCCCCCAGAAGTTGATCCCTCCCCAGCCGACGGGCCGTCCCTCCCCCGCTCCACCCTCCATACCCCCTGCGGCCTCCCCGGTCATGCCCCCCCAGACCCAGTCCCCTGGGCAGCCGGTCCAGCCCTCACCCATGGTGCCCCACCATGCCAAGCAGAACCGCATTACCCCCATCCAGAAACCCCACGGACTCGACCCGGTGGAAATACTGCAGGAGAGGGAGTACAGGTAACCTATGAACCCTGACTCTTAAGCCCTGACTCTTAAGCCCTGACCCTGTGGAGAAACTGCAGGAGGGGGATTACAGGTAATACACTAACCCTGACCCTTAACCCCGACCCTTAACCCGGTGGAGATACTGCAGGAAAGGGATTACAGGTACAGTACACCGTTAATCAAAATGTATTTATAAAGCCCTTTTTACATCACAAAGAGCAGTAACCTGGCCTAGACCACAAAGAGCAGTAACCTGGCCTAGACCACAAAGAGCAGTAACCTGGCCTAGACCCCAAAGAGCAGTAACCTGGCCTAGACCCCAAAGAGCAGTAACCTGGCCTAGACCCCAAAGAGCAGTAACCTGGCCTAGACCACAAAGAGCAGTAACCTGGCCTAGACCCCAAAGAGCAGTAACCTGGCCTAGACCCCAAAGAGAAGTAACCTGGCATAGACCACAAAGAGCTGTAACCCGGCCTAAGACCCTAAAGAGCAGTAACCCGTCCTAGACCCCAAAGAGCAGTAAACTGGCCTAGACCCCAAAGAGCAGTAACCTGGCCTAGACCCCAAATAGCAGTAACCTGGCCTAGACCACAAAGAGCAGTAACCTGGCCTAGACCACAAAGAGCAGTAACCTGGCCTAGACCTCAAAGAGCGGTAACCTGGCCTAGACCTCAAAGAGCGGTAACCTGGCCTAGACCCCAAAGAGCAGTAACCTGGCCTAGACCCCAAAGAGCAGTAACCTGGCCTAGACCCCAAAGAGCGGTAACCTGGCCTAGACCCCAAAGAGCGGTAACCTGGCCTAGACCTCAAAGAGCAGTAACCTGGCCTAGACCCGAAGAGCAGTAACCTGGCCTAGACCTCGAAGAGCAGTCACCTGGCCTAGACCCCGAAGAGCAGTCACCTGGCCTAGACCTCGAAGAGCAGTAACCTGGCCTAGACCCCGAAGAGCAGTAACCTGGCCTAGACCTCGAAGAGCAGTCACCTGGCCTAGACCCCGAAGAGCAGTCACCTGGCCTAGACCTCGAAGAGCAGTAATCTGGCCTAGACCTCGAAGAGCAGTAATCTGGCCTAGACCCCAAAGAGCAGTAACCTGGCCTAGACCTCGAAGAGCAGTAACCTGGCCTAGACCCCAAAGAGCAGTAACCTGGCCTAGACCTCAAAGAGCAGTAATCTGGCCTAGACCTCAAAGAGCAGTAACCTGGCCTAGACCCCAAAGAGCAGTAACCTGGCCTAGACCCCAAAGAGCAAACAGCATTATACATCATTCATCATACATTAATTGAATAGATAGATACATAGTTACACATCTAGTCATACTATATATACATTTATAAGAGCAGACTGAGTTCTCTACAGCACTAGTACTGTCTCTCTCTCATACTATCCCCCTCTCTACTTCTCTCTCTCTCTCTCTCTCTCTCTCTCTCTCTCTCTCTCTCTCTCTCTCTTGCTCTCCTTTCTCTCCCTCCCTCCTCCCTATCTCGTGTCTCTGTGGTATCTCCAGACTGCAGGCTCGTATCACCCATCGTATAGCTGAGTTGGAGAACCTCCTGGCTCTCTGGCTGGAGACCTGAGGACCAAGGCCACCATCGAACTCAAGGCCCTCCAGCTGCTCAACTTCCAGAGACAGGTAGACTACTGTCCCGCCCTGCGGATCACACACAGGACTGTGTTGTACTGCAGCACTCCTTCGTAGCATCTACATGACACTGTCAGTACAATGACCCTTCATAACGGCTACATGACACTGTCATTACAATGACCCTTCATAATGTCTACATGACACTGTCATTACAATGACCCTTCATAATGTCTACATGACACTGTCATTACAATGACCCTTCATAACGGCTACATGACACTGTCATTACAATGACCCTTCATAACTCTACATGACACTGTCATTACAATGACCCTTCATAATGTCTACATGACACTGTCATTACAATGACCCTTCATAACGGCTACATGACACTGTCATTACAATGACCCTTCATAATGTCTACATGACACTGTCATTACAATGACCCTTCATAACGGCTACATGACACTGTCATTACAATGACCCTTCATAATGTCTACATGACACTGTCATTACAATGACCCTTCATAACGGCTATATGACACTGTCATTACAATGACCCTTCATAACGGCTACATGACACTGTCATTACAATGACCCTTCATAACGGCTACATGACACTGTCATTACAATGACCCTTCATAATGTCTACATGACACTGTCATTACAATGACCCTTCATAACGGCTACATGACACTGTCATTACAATGACCCTTCATAACGGCTACATGACACTGTCATTACAATGACCCTTCATAATGTCTACATGACACAGTCATTACAATGACCCTTCATAACGGCTACATGACACTGTCATTACAATGACCCTTCATAATGTCTACATGACACTGTCATTACAATGACCCTTCATAACGGCTACATGACACTGTCATTACAATGACCCTTCATAACGGCTACATGACACTGTCATTACAATGACCCTTCATAACGGCTACATGACACTGTCATTACAATGACCCTTCATAATGTCTACATGACACTGTCATTACAATGACCCTTCATAACGGCTACATGACACTGTCATTACAATGACCCTTCATAACGGCTACATGACACTGTCATTACAATGACCCTTCATAATGTCTACATGACACTGTCATTACAATGACCCTTCATAACGGCTACATGACACTGTCATTACAATGACCCTTTATAACGGCTACATGACACTGTCATTACAATGACCCTTCATAACGGCTACATGACACTGTCATTACAATGACCCTTCATAATGTCTACATGACACTGTCATTACAATGACCCTTCATAACGGCTACATGACACTGTCATTACAATGACCCTTCATAACGGCTACATGACACTGTCATTACAATGACCCTTCATAACGGCTACATGACACTGTCATTACAATGACATAACAGAAGTCCTATAAACAGTCATGACTCTGTGTTGTGCTGTTGTAACAGTCCTGAAAACACTGGAGCCTGTTGAGACCCTCTCCCCTACAGTAATTCCCACACATGCATTTATATCCACATTTCTCCTTCCTCCGGTCTCTTCCAACCCCACAGCTGCGTCAGGAGGTAGTGGTGTGTATGCGTAGGGACACCGCTCTGGAGACAGCTCTGGATGCGAAGGCCTACAAGAGGAGCAAGCGCCAGTCCCTGCGAGAGGCTCGCATCACAGAGAAACTGGAGAAACAGCAGAAGATCGAACAGGAGCGTAAACGGCGACAGAAACACCAGGTAGACTAACACAAACCTGGGGCCGGGTTTTACACCTGCTTCTAGACTAACAACTATTTACAATGGAGATTATTTGCGAGAAGTGTTGTGCTTTTCAAGGCACAATGTCAGATAACATCCTTTGTGAAGTTCTCCTTTTATCCGTAATGAGGATATTTGGGAGAAGTATATCTCACTCTAATATATTTCAGTCTTTCGCTGTTCATCATAAAAACAAAAGTTATTAGATACATTATGTTAATCAGTAGTAGTAGTAGCAGTAGGGAAGGGGGATATCTAGTCATGTGGAACAAACGAATGCCTTCAACTGAAATGTGTCTTCCACATTTAACCCTCTGAATCAGAGAGGTGCAGGAGGGCTGCCTTGATCGACATCCACGTCTTCGGCCCCCGGGGACCAGTGGTTTAACTGCCTTGCTCAGGATTAGAAGCAGCAGTAGTAGTAGTAGCAGCAGTACCACCACGCCAGCTAGAAATGCTTGCTATGGGACAGAACTGAATACTGACTCTCATCTCGTCTGTCTCCAGGAGTATCTGAGCATTATCCTGGCCCACGCCAAAGACTTTAAGGAGTACCACCGCTCCATCACAGCTAAGATCCAGAAAGCCACCAAGGCCGTGGCCACATACCACGCCAACACAGAGCGCGAGCAGAAGAAGGAGAACGAGCGCATCGAGAAGGAGAGGATGAGGAGGCTGATGGTGAGGACCAATCCATACATAGACAGTACATATTCTTATTCACACACTTGTGTGTGTGTATAAAGACACACACGTGCAAACACTCATACTCTTTCCCGTACTTAAGACACACACTCATGTGTGTACAAAGACACACACTGTGGAAACACGCTCTTACAATGCACATTACTTTACACTACTCTCTCTACTCTGATTCCCACACACACACTCATCCATCTCACATCAATGAGTTTTGTCTGAATATCTCCTCTCTCTCTCTCCCTCCCTCTCTACACCCTCTCTCCCTCTCCACCCTCTCTCCCTCTCCACCCTCTCTCCCTCTCCACCCTCTCTCTCTCCAGGCTGAGGATGAGGAGGGCTACCGTAAACTGATTGACCAGAAGAAGGACAAGCGTCTGGCCTACCTGCTGCAGCAGACGGATGAGTACGTGGCCAACCTCACTGAGTTGGTCCGGGCTCACAAGCTGGTACAGGCCCTCAAAGAGAAGAAGAAGAAGAGGAAGAAGAAGAAGGTATGAGAGAGAGAGAGAGAGAGAGAGAGGTGTGACAAAGGACACATACACACATCCAATAGGTTCAGGTGCTGGACAGAAGGGGGGGGGGGCATTATGCCCATGACTGATATGTTCCTATAGTGATTAGTTGAGACGGACACATGACAGACGAGGTTTCAACCCAACTGGGATCTCCTGAGGAATTTGTGTGTGTAGATGTGGTTGTGAGCTGTCGTCAGCACTAGTCTCTGTAGGGAGTTGATAGAGTCAGTGTGTAGATGTGGTTGTGAGCTGTCGTCAGCACTAGTCTCTGTAGGGAGTTGATAGAGTCAGTGTGTAGATGTGGTTGTGAGCTGTCGTCAGCACTCTGTAGGGAGTCTCTGTAGGGAGTTGATAGAGTCAGTGTGTAGATGTGGTTGTGAGCTGTCGTCAGTACTAGTCTCTGTAGGGAGTTGATAGAGTCAGTGTGTAGATGTGGTTATGAGCTGTCGTCAGCACTAGTCTCTGTAGGGAGTTGATAGAGTCAGTGTGTAGATGTGGTTGTGAGCTGTCTCAGTACTAGTCTCTGTAGGGAGTTGATAGAGTCAGTGTGTAGATGTGGTTGTGAGCTGTCGTCAGTACTAGTCTCTGTAGGGAGTTGATAGAGTCAGTGTGTAGATGTGGTTGTGAGCTGTCGTCAGTACTAGTCTCTGTAGGGAGTTGATAGAGTCAGTGTGTAGATGTGGTTGTGAGCTGTCGTCAGCACTAGTCTCTGTAGGGAGTTGATAGAGTCAGTGTGTAGATGTGGTTGTGAGCTGTCGTCAGTACTAGTCTCTGTAGGGAGTTGATAGAGTCAGTGTGTAGATGTGGTTGTGAGCTGTCGTCAGTACTAGTCTCTGTAGGGAGTTGATAGAGTCAGTGTGTAGATGTGGTTGTGAGCTGTCGTCAGCACTAGTCTCTGTAGGGAGTTGATAGAGTCAGTGTGTAGATGTGGTTGTGAGCTGTCGTCAGTACTAGTCTCTGTAGGGAGTTGATAGAGTCAGTGTGTAGATGTGGTTGTGAGCTGTCGTCAGCACTAGTCTCTGTAGGGAGTTGATAGAGTCAGTGTGTAGATGTGGTTGTGAGCTGTCGTCAGCACTAGTCTCTGTAGGGAGTTGATAGAGTCAGTGTGTAGATGTGGTTGTGAGCTGTCGTCAGCACTAGTCTCTGTAGGGAGTTGATAGAGTCAGTGTGTAGATGTGGTTGTGAGCTGTCGTCAGCACTAGTCTCTGTAGGGAGTTGATAGAGTCAGTGTGTAGATGTGGTTGTGAGCTGTCGTCAGCACTAGTCTCTGTAGGGAGTTGATAGAGTCAGTGTGTAGATGTGGTTGTGATAAACACACTCTGTATTGTGAGTCAGTGTGTATGTCTTTCTGTCGTCAGTACTACAGAAGCTGGAGAACGCTGTAGGTGGTCAGACTCTCTGTTGATAGAGTGGGACCACTGATGGAGAAGTGAGAAGGGATGAGGGTCAGACTCCTGTAAAGAGGTGAGTGGGATATTAAACTAACGTACTGGACATTTGAGTCATTTAGCAGACGCTCGTATCCAGAGCAACTTACTGTAATGAGTACATATATGTTCATACTTTTTCATAACCAATCTACAGTACACTGTTATAGATACATCACTATGGTTACCAGTATGTTACCTGTTGTTATACAGTACTACTAGACATAGTATTTGCCAGCACAAAAACATGCAGTGGCGTACTGCACTAGCATCGAATAGTCCCCACGATATGCAACTTTTCAGGGAAGTCAGGAACAAATACACACAGTCAGTTAGGAAAGCAAAGGCTAGCTTTTTCAAGCAGAAATTTTCATCCTCTAGCTCTAACTCCAAAAAGTTTTGGGGCACTATAAATTCCATGGAGAACAAGAGCACCTCCTCCCAGCTGCCCCCTGCACTGAGGTTAGGAAACAATGTCACCACCGATAAATCCATGATAATCGAGAACTTCAATAAGCATTTCTCTACGGCTGGCCATGCTTTCCTCCTGGCTACCAGAACCCCGGCCAACAGCTCCGCACCACCCGCAGCTACTTGCCAAAGCCTCCCCAGCTTCTCCTTAGCTGATGTTCTGAAATAGCTGCAAAACCTGGACCTGTACAAATCATCTGGGCTAGACAATCTGGACCCTCTCTTTCTAAAATTTTCCACCAACCATTGTTGCAACCCCTATTACTAGTCTGTTTAACTTCTTTCGTATCGTCCGAGATTCCTAAAGATTGGAAAGCTGCCACGGTCATCCCCCTCTTTGAAGGGGTGACACTCTAGACCCAAACTGTTACAGAACTATATACATCTTGCAATGCCTTTCAAGTCTTCGAAAGCCAAGTTAACAAACAGATCCCTGACCATTTCGAATTCTACCGTACCTTCTCCACTGTGCAATCCGGTTTCCGAGCTGGTCACGGGTGCACCTCAGCCACGCTCAAGGTACTAAACGATATCATAACCGCCATAGATAAAAGACAGTACTGTGCAGCCGTCTTCAACGACCTGGCCAAGGCTTTCGACTCTGTCAATCACCGTATTCTTATCTACAGACTCAACAGCCTTAGTTTCACAAATGACTTCCTCGTCTGGTTCACCAACTACTTCTCAGATAGAGTTCAGTGTGTCAAATCAGACGGCCTGTTGTCCGGACCTCTGGCAGTCTCTATGAGGGTACTACAGGGTCAATTCTCGGGCCGACTCTTTTCTCTGTATATCTCAATGATGTTGCTCTTCCTGCGGGTGATTCCTTGATCCACCTCTACGCAGACGACACCATTCTGTATACATCTGGCCCTTCTTTGGACACTGTTAACAAACCTCCTATCAAGCTTCAATGCCATACAACACTCCTTCCGTGGCCTCCAACTGCTCATAAATACAGGTAAAACTAAATGCATGCTCTTCAACCGATCGCTGCCCGCACCTGCCCGCCCGTCCAGCATCACTACTCTGGATGGTTCTGACTTAGAATATGTGGACAACTACAAATACCTAGGTGTCTGGCTAGACTGTAAACTCTCCTTCCAGACTCATATTAAGCATCTCCAATCCAAAATTAAATCTAGAATTGGCTTCCTATTTCGCAACAAAGCCTCCTTCACTCATGCTGCCAAACATAGCCTTGTAAAACTGACTATCCTACCGATCCTCGGCTTCAGTAGTGTCATTTACAAAATAGCCTCCAACACTCTACTCAGCAAACTGGATGCAGCCTATCACAGTGCCATCCATTTTGTCACCAAAACCCCATATACCACCCACCACTGCGACCTGTATGCTCTCGTCGGCTGGCCCTCGCTACATATTCGTCGCCAAACCCACTGGCTCCAGGTTATCTATAAGTCTTTGCGAGGTAAAGCTCCGCCTTATCTCAGCTCACTGGTCACCATAGCAACACCCATCAAAGCCAACACCTCCTTAGGCCACCTTTCCTTCCAGTTCTCTGCTGCCAATGACTGGAACAAATTGCAAAAATCGCTGAAGTTGGAGACATATCTCCCTCACTAACTTTAAGCATCAGCTATCTGAGCAGCTTACCGATCGCTGCAGCTGTACACAGCCCATCTGTAAATAGCCCACCCAACTACCTACCTCATCCCATATTGTTTTTATTTACTTTTTTGTTCTTTTGCACACCGGTATTTCTACTTGCACATCATCATCCGCACATCTGTCACTCCAGTGTTAATTTGCTAAATTGTAATTACTTCGCTACTATGGACGATTTATTGCCTTACCTCCTTACTCCATTTGGACACACTGTATATAGACTTTCTTTTGTGTTATTGACTGTACTTTTGTTTACCCATGTGTAACTATGTGTTGTTGTTTTTTGTCGCACTGCTTTGCTTTATCTTGGCCAGGTCGCAGTTGTAAATGAGAACTTGTTCTCAACTGGCCTAAATGGTTAAATTAAGGTGAAATTAAAAAATAGTTTTAAAAATAGTCATGGTTCAGCAGGTATCTGCATCAGTATCCAGAGACGGCTCTTGTCACCAGACATAATGGACCCCAGGGAGAGTAGCTGATGTGTTAGCAGCAGCTAATGGGGATCCTAGTAAAATGCAAAAAATGATCAGTATTTGTAGACGCCAAGAATAGTTATTTCCCCTTCAACGTCAGCATCCAGTGTTTTTCTGACTTGCCCCCTCCTCCAGCCTCTAGATGAGACGTCCCAGATGAGTGACCTACCAGTGAAGGTGATCCACGTGGAAAGTGGTAACATCCTGACAGGGGCGGACGCTCCTAAAGCTGGACAGCTGGACACATGGCTGGAGATGAACCCTGGGTACGAGGCTGGAGGAGGAGGATGAGATGGGCCTATTAGGTTTTTAGGGGTATATTTTAGAGGGGGTAAAGGTATGTTTGTGGTTGTAATACTGATGTTTTCTCCTGTTCCAGGTACGAGGTGGCCCCTCGCTCTGACAGTGAAGACAGTGGATCGGAAGAGGAGGAGGTGGGTTGGGTCATAAAAGATAGTACCCAACCATGACTAAACTCTTATTATAGAGATTACAGGATGAAAACGCTACAAGTAGGAACCAAATCAACTGAATTGGTTGAACAGTCAGAAAGACTAGATTCATTCCACACTCTCTCTGTACCAAAGCTATGACCAGTCTGCCTGAGTGGTGATTGACAGGTTGTTGTTGTCCCACCCCTGGCCTGTCATTGGCCTGTCAGGAGGAAGAGGAGGAGCCCCAGCCGGCAGTGCCTCCAGTAGTGGTCCTCCCAGTGTTAGTGGGGTTAGAGGAGAAGAAGAAGAAGATCCCAGACCCAGACAGTGAAGAAGTATCAGAGGTGGACGTACGACACATCATAGAGTGAGCACACTACACCTGGGTCCCTATAGAGTCATAATACCCATAAAACCTAGCTGTCAAGCAGGGAAATGGTTCCAATCGTCACCATTCCTTTTTCCCACGTCTAGATTTTAGAAAGACTTCAAATAAGGGCTGTGTTTCGTGTAGGCTTACCCTGGCATGACATTTTGATCACCGTGGAAATCTCTCTATCAATATTTACCCCCCAAAAATGGAATGCTAATGAGATGCTAATGTAGCATTTTCGAATCGTAGTAAATAGAGACGAATATATTGATTAAAGTCACCTTGTCCTAGAGAGATTTACATGGTTATCAAAATGTCATGCCAGGGTAAGCCTACACAAAACACAGCCCTTATTTTAAGTGTTTCTAAAATCTAGACGGGATTTGACTTAAATTGTTTGGAAGGGCCCATAAGTAAGCATTTAACTGTTAGTCCACACCTGCTGTTTACAAAGCATGTGACAAATACATTTAGATTAGATGATTTGATTTGAAATGTCTGGTGTATGATTCAGGGTTGGAGTCAAAAGAAACATTGATTTTCAGTGAGGAATTGGGGGAATCTCAAACCTCTGACCTTCTCCAATGTGTTTTGTGGAGGCAAGAAGAAAGGAGACACAATTGAGATTCACCTGTTGTGCACTCCTGCCTACACATTGGATTTATTTAAATAAGCCATAAAGACAGAAATGCCTACAATTCAGGTTTGGGGTCAAAAGTTCCATTTAATATTCAGTGAGAAATTGACCCTAATGCTGTTTGGCTGACTTGCAAATCCTTATCAATGACGGAGTGAATTTTCCAGCTCAAGATGCTTGTCTCTCATAGCGATATATTTATTTTTAAATAGCACACTTACTTTATAGGGCTCATGCCAATATGTAATAATACATAATAATACATTGAATTTATAACATGTTTTAATTGAAAAACTATCTCAAAGTGCTGATTGCATTAAAGCCATTCAGCCACTGATATTGTTTCTTCCCTGGTTCCGTCCCTAGGCACGCTAAACAGGATGTGGATGATGAGTATAACAGTGCAGAGGCAGCGTTCGCTCGGGGACTCCAGTCTTACTACGCTGTGGCCCATGCTGTCACTGAGAGAGTGGAGAAACAGTCCACTATACTCATCAACGGACAACTGAAACAGTACCAGGTGAAGCAGCACTGACAAGAGGCTGAATAAGCCAGCTGAGAAGTGACATTTCCTTTCTTAAGTCATTAGAAGAGACCCAGGCCAACCTGTACAATTTTGGCTGGCTGACATTGTCTTCCTCTGTTGATTTTCTCCTCTTCCTCTCCGTGTCTCTCTCCTCTGTCCTCTTTCTTTCCTTGTCTGTCCTTTCCACTCAAACTGTTTGTCTCTCCCTCAGATTAAAGGTCTGGAGTGGCTGGTGTCTCTCTACAACAACAATTTGAATGGTATCCTGGCTGATGAGATGGGACTAGGAAAGACCATCCAGACCATCGCTCTCATCACGTACCTGATGGAGAACAAACGAGTCAACGGACCTTTCCTCATCATAGTACCGCTCTCGTGAGTACTGTACCGCTCTGCCACGCACGGAGAACCATGGCTTCAATTACAATTAAACTTTAAAGGGACATTACACTCCAAAATCAATCACGTTTTCAAGACCCCAACATTGGTCGTATGTTGAGCTACTGTAAGTCCGTGTTACAGGCCGTTTTGTACATTCAGCTATATGCCACAGTCCAAAATGAATGGAACCCATAAGCTCCACATCATTTCCAGATTTCCTGTGCTCATTTTATCCATTAATTTGTGGTTGACGGACAAGTATATAGCTGGATATACACAACTGATGGTGTGGGACCTTTGAAGAGTACTGTCCCTTTAATTGTAACTGTATTCATAGTACACTTAACGTGACTGTCATACATGATATGATGGAGTACAGTACTAATGAGAGGGAAACAATGATCCGGAGAGAGGGGTGGGTAAGGTTTGGTACAGTCGCATAATTAAAAAGTCATCATTAAAATAGAAATAGAATAGTAATATATATATATATATATGTATCTATCGCTATGGGTTCAGTGCTATTTGTTTGCTTAGGTAAGTTTGGCCCTCTGTTTTCCTCTCTTCTCACATTGACAGAACCCTCTCTAACTGGGTGTATGAGTTTGACAAGTGGGCTCCGTCTGTAGTGAAAGTCTCCTACAAGGTGAGTTGGAGCAGCTAACCTTCCGCCAACTATATGGTAACCATGGAAACACTGATTACTTGGGGTCCTGAAATACAGCCATATGGGCGGCCGTGTGGAAGCCTGTCTATAATGCATTCAAATCAAAAGTGTATCACTTGCAGCTAGAGCAACAACAACTAGGCCTATTATGAATCCAAATGTAATGTCACGCCATTCTAGTAATTATTCATTTAATTAATTCATTAATGTCAAGTTAAATCCGAGTTCCTGTCCTTCATGTTGTCTCTGTAGGGTTCCCCTCAGGCCAGAAGGGCCTTCATCCCCCAGCTACGCAGCGGCAAGTTCAACGTTCTCCTCACTACCTATGAGTACATCATCAAGGATAAACAGGTCCTAGCCAAGGTAACACACCGATACACACTCTACCTCCAGCATGATTCTGAACAACTCTCACCATGACCATTTGACTGATGACCTATATACCCTCTTTCTGTCTTCTCGTACTCCTCTCTCTCTCTCTCCCTCTCTCTCTCTCTCTCTCTCTCTCTCTCTCTCTCTCTCTCTCTCTCTCTCTCTCCCCCTCCCCTCCTCCTCCTCCTCCACCACTCCCCTGCTCCCTCTCCCCCCACAGATCCGGTGGAAGTACATGATCGTGGACGAGGGCCACCGGATGAAGAACCACCACTGTAAGCTGACCCAGGTCCTCAACACCCACTACCTGGCCCCCAGGAGAGTTCTCCTAACTGGGACACCGCTCCAGAACAAGCTGCCTGAGCTCTGGGCCCTGCTCAACTTTCTCCTGCCCACCATCTTTAAGAGCTGCAGTACCTTTGAACAGTGGTTCAATGCACCATTCGCTATGACTGGAGAGAAGGTGAGGTTTTTTTAGCTGAAAGAAGTTGAGAAATGCTATATAAACTGAACAAAAATATGAATGCAACATGTAAAGTGTTGGTCCCACGTTTCATGAACAGAAATGAAAGATCCCAGAAAGTGTATTTCTCTCACATTTTGTGCACAAATTTGTTTACATCCCTGTTAGTGAGCATTTCTCCTTTGCCAAGATAATCCATCCACCTGACAGGTGTGGCATATCAAGAAGCTGATTAAACGGCATGATCATTACACAGGTGCACGTTGTGCTGGGACTTGTGCAGTTTTGTCACACAACACAATACCACAGATGTCTCAAGTTTTAAGGGAGTGCGCAATTGGCATGCTGACAGCAGCAATGTCCACCAGAGCTGTTACCAGAGAATTTAATGTTAATTTCTCTACTATAAGCCACCTCCAACAGCGTTTTAGAACATTTGGAAGTACGTCCAACCGGCCTCACAACCACAGACCAGGGGTAACAAGGAGTCGCTAGAGCGCAATGAGCCAAGTACAGCCCCCCAGCCAAACCCTCCCCTAAACCGGACGACACTGGGCCAATTGTGCGCCACACTATGGGACTTGCGGTCACGGCTGGTTGTGACACAGCCTGGGATCAAACCCGGGTCTGTAGTGACGCCTCAAGCACTGCGATGCAGTGCTACGTACCCTACTGTTCAAAAGTTTGGGGTCACTTAGAAATGTCCTTGTTTTTGAAAGAAAAGCACGTTTTTTACCTATTAAAATAATATCAAATTAATCAGAAATACAGTGTAGACATTGTTAATGTTGTAAATTACTATTGTAGCAGGAAACTATTGGCATTTCCTCTGTCCAGTGTCTGTGTTCTTTTGCCCATCTTAATATTTTCTTTTTATTGGCCAGTCTAAGATAAGGCTTTTTCTTTGCAACTCTGCTTAGAAGGCCAGAATCCCGGAGTCGCCTCTTCACTGTTGACGTTGAGACGGGTGTTTTGCAGGTACTATTTAATGAGGCTGCCAGTTGAGAACTTGTCTGTTTCTCAAACTAGACACTCTAATGTACTTGTCCTCTTGCTCAGTTGTGCACCGGGGCCTCCCACTCCTCTTTCTATTCTGGTTAGAGACAGTTTGTGCTGTTCTGTGAAGGGAGTAGTACACAGCATTGTATGAGATCTTCAGTTTCTTGCGATTTCTCGCATGGAATAGCCTTTATTTCTTGGAACAAGAATAGACTGACAAGTTTCAGAAGAAAGATCTTTGTTTCTGGCCATTTTGAACCTGTAATCGAACCCACAAATGCTGATGCTCCAGATACTCAACTAGTCTAAAGAAGGACAGTTTTATTGCTTCTTTAATCAGAACAACAGTTTTCAGCTGTGCTAACACAATTGTAAAAGGGTTTTCTAATGATCAATTAGCCTTTTAAAATGATCAACTTGGATTAGCTAACACAACGTGCCATTGGAACACAAGTGTGATGGTTGCTGATAATGGGCCTCTGTACACCTATGAAGATATTCCATTAAAAATCAGCCGTTTCCAGCTACAATAGTCATTTACGACATTAACAGTGTCTACACTGTATTTCTGATCAATTTGATGTTATTTTAATGGACAAAAAGTTGCTTTTCTTTCAAAAATTCTGTGACCCCAAACTTTTGAACAGTAGTGCACCTTTAGTCATTTGTATACATTTCTGTTCATGAAATGAAATAATATTTAACTTCGTTCTCTTCTTCTCTCCAGGTGGATCTAAATGAAGAGGAGACCATCCTGATTATCCGTCGCCTCCACAAGGTGCTCCGCCCCTTCCTGTTACGCAGGCTCAAGAAGGAAGTAGAGGCTCAGCTACCGGAAAAGGTCTCCATCTTCACATTTCTTTTAAATACAAACTCATGTTCACAGCTTTCTTCAGTATCTTGTCCGTTGGGTGTCCTCTTACCTATGTTGTCAGGTATTTTTCAGCTGACTGTGTTTGCATAATATCTCCATTCTGTGGTTTTAATTGATTGCTTGGTTTATAGATGTCTCTCTCACTGCGTCTCTCGCTATGTCTATCTCTGTCTCTCTGTCTCTCTTTCTCACTGCGTCTCTCACTGCGTCTCTCTCTGTCTCTCTCTGTCTCTCTCTGTCTCTCCTCTCCTCTCTTCTCCTCTCTCTCTCTCTCTCTCTCTCTTCTCTTCTCTCTTTCTCTTCTCTTCTCTTCTCTTCTCTTCTCTTCTCTTCTCTCTCTCTCCCCCTCCAGGTGGAGTATGTAATAAAGTGTGATATGTCAGCGCTCCAGAGGGTTCTGTACAGACATATGCAGGCCAAGGGAGTCCTACTGACAGACGGCTCTGAGAAGGACAAGAAGGTGAGAAGGAATAACTCAAGTTCTTTGTCCAAAACATACAGTTTGTAAAATATGCTTTTTTTTAGATCACATTCTGTATATATGAATATGTGTAAGAAGCTGTTTGATTATATTGAAAGGTGAAATAATTATAAAATGTACAAGGCAGTATTAGTTTTATCTTGTTTTAAAAACATTCTCATATGCCTCACTTCCATCAATTCAAAGCTTGTGGTGGCTAAAGTCAGCTAAAGTAGTTGCAGTTTAAAGAAAACAGATTAGTTTCCCCAGGCCCATATACTATTTTCATGGTGAGGAACCATCTAACATCAAGTGGTAAAATCCTGAACTCCTTCTGTAATATCTGTGTGTCTATTGTAGGGTAAATCCTGAACTCCTCCTGTAATATCTGTGTGTCTATTGTAGGGTAAATCCTGAACTCCTCCTGTAATATCTGTGTGTCTATTGTAGGGTAAATCCTGAACTCCTCCTGTAATATCTGTGTGTCTATTGTAGGGTAAATCCTGAACTCCTCCTGTAATATCTGTGTGTCTATTGTAGGGTAAATCCTGAACTCCTCCTGTAATATCTGTGTGTCTATTGTAGGGTAAATCCTCCTGTAATATCTGTGTGTCTATTGTAGGGTAAATCCTCCTGTAATATCTGTGTGTCTATTGTAGGGTAACTCCTCCTGTAATATCTGTGTGTCTATTGTAGGGTAAATCCAACTCCTCTTGAATATCTGTGTGTCTATTGAAAACCTGAACTCCTCCAATATCTGTTGAGGAAGAACTCTCCTGTAATATCTGTGTGTCTATCCCCTGTAATATCTGTTCTATTGTCAACAGAATATCTGTGTGTCTATTGTAGGGTA